>NC_083769.1:17010291-17097791 GCF_963514075.1 Conger conger
AAACACTCTCGATTGAGCGGTGCCAAACGCGAGTACAAAATGCTCAAGCTATCAGGAGGGGACACAAATCCATTTTATACTGATTTAAATTGTGGCACGGGTTGTAATTCTTTAGATTTTCCGATGTCCAATAGTATTTCCACATCTCCTGCCAACCATTTCATCACCTAAGACTCTATGGAAATACATGATAAAGTATACATCATTTTAAAATCAAAATTTGGCAAGACCCCCCCCCCCCCCCCCCGGCTGGGGATTGGTGCTCTGCCCTGGTGCTTTCGGCACTACGATACCGTCTCAATCGGTAATCCTCTCTGCTTCCCCCTGCCTGAACACAGTGAACAAACAGGAGGCCTTTTTATCCCTATAAGGTGTAAGCACACACATATGTGATTAGAATAACAATAGAGTAGAGCAGTGGCCCTCACTCCTGGTGCTGGAGAGCTGCAGGAGAGCTGCAGGGTGTGCTGGCTTTTGTTGTTACTCGGCACTTAATTGATCAATTAAAGCAGTTAATTACACTGTTAACTCCCCTCATCTGGTTCCTTGGCTCTGAACTGGTTGCTGATATTCAGGCGAAACAAAAACCAGCACACCCTGCGGCTCTCCAGGACCAGGAGTGAGGATCAGAACTGAGGATTGGTGGAGTAGGGTAACAATGGCTGCTGGTAATTGAAAGTTCTGGAACATTGAATTGTGAAAAAGCATTAAAAACAAGGAGAAATACAGCTATCCAAATGATCCACATCAAAGCCTAACGGTACCGAGACAAGGCTAGTTTAGAGTCCAGCGTCGCTCGAATGAAATTAACCTTCTATTGTCGCCCAACATAGACTGTGGTCGCTCTCCTTAGCAAAAAGGAAACTTTGGAAAGACTTAGTTGGAACACCCCAGAAAACACTAAGTGAGGTACCAAAAAACCCCACTCAAAACTGGTGAAAAAAACTTCCCACTGGGAAGAAATCTCAGGGGGGGACCGATATACAGAGGCACAGTCCGATCTGCGCTGGCCAGCCCAGAGTCAGCAGTCAATTAGGCTAAAAGGTAACAGGGAGCTAATGAGGAACCTACCGCAGCAGATAATCACAGTGGATCAGCAGATTATACCCTGAGATATGAAACTAGCTGCTAAAACGCACGGTCATCGAAATAACCTCATATTAATATGCCCCCCCCCTACATCTCTGATCTCCTTCACCCCTATGCTACGCCCAGGTCGCTGAGGTCTCCCACCCAGCTGCTCCTCTCGGTTCCTCGGTATCGGCTAAAGCTAAAGGGTGACAGGGCTTTTGTGGAACAAACTGCCTATATTCATCAGGTCTGCACCATCCATATACACCTTAAAATCCCAGCTCAAATCTCACTTCTCTTCCCCTGCTTTTAATTCCACATGAGAACAGTCCACGTAGTTTTTTTCATTGTACCTTTATGTATTATGAGTGCAGTGCTAGTTTTTGCAATAGCCGGGTACAGAAAGGATCCGCCTCCTATACCCCTAGCACCGCCCACTCCGCGATAGCACTGGAGAGACTGTTGGAAGGGGGCGCGGCCTCTGTCCTCCGATGGCCCACCTGCTCGGTCAGCCAGCCGATGTGCTTGACCTCTTTCCCTCCCAGCATGGCCTGCAGATCCTCCTTCACTTTGGGCAGGAGCG
Source organism: Conger conger (assembly GCF_963514075.1). Taxonomy (NCBI): domain Eukaryota; kingdom Metazoa; phylum Chordata; class Actinopteri; order Anguilliformes; family Congridae; genus Conger; species Conger conger. Next base: position 17,011,946 of record NC_083769.1, read on the forward strand.
TGTTGGAGCTCGTCTGGATGGCCTTGACCCAGGACTGCGCCAGAGCCAGCTCCTTCGCCCTCAGGAAGAGAGACGACTGGCCGTCCGCGGAAACCACTTCCACGTACCTGAGGGAGGCAGGTAGGAGGAACGAGGTCAAGATGTGGTTCACGCTTATTCACCCTCCTGTTGTTGGGGTCACAAGCTGACTGAAACCCTCCCATTGGGTGGGGCCCATCCCTTAACAGATACCAGACTGTGGGGCCCATCCACACACGGGAACAGTGCCTTAACAGATACCAGACCATGGGGCCCATCCACACACGAGAACAGTGCCTTAACAGATACGAGACCATGGGGCCCATCTACACACTGGAACAGAGCCTTACCAGATACCAGACCATCCACACACCATTGCTTTAATAAGGGCCTGCAGCTGTGAGGATGAATATATTTAGCTAAAATGTGAAACAGCCAGCAAAAGATACACTCTTTTGCATTTTACCCAATGACTGCCTTGACTGACTGTTTGGTTTGAATACTGGAGAAACCAAATATGTGCTGGAACAGAAGGGCTCCATCGCTGAACAAAAAATGAGCGGTTTACCTGTGCTCTCCGTCGGGTGGGCAAGGCTTCCTGGAGACCAGGCACATTTTCATAGGGACGGACTTGGGCTCCGTCATGGAGTTGACTCCGCCCTGTTTGTGGGGGGAGGCGGGCGGGGAGTCCCAAGGAGGGGGGACTCCGGGGGTGGCGTTCCGAAAGTAGGCTGACATCTCCTTGATGTACTTCACTGGAAAACAGGAGGACACATAAACCGTGAAACCGTGGCAACTTAAATAACTACATTTTAGTTATACACACACACACACACACACACTCAACTGCAGTACAGTACTATCCACATTGGACATGGATAAATCATCACTGTTGGACTTCACCCATCCCTTAATGTAGCCGGATGTATTTTCCGAGGCGAGCCCAGATAAGCACTGTTCTTATTCAGGGTACACCACTGGTGGCCTTTAACCCACCATTGTTCCATTCTCATTTAGATTCATAGCCCTCATTTTATCATTCATGTTACTCAAACTACCTTGCATTTTTTTTCTGTTCATTTTGTGCTATCTGTAGCCCTTTGTGATACTCATATCTATGAAAAGTATCATTATTACTATGACTATTATTATTATTATTATTATTATTATTATTGTTTTAGTTATAATGATAATAATAATTATTATCATTCCAATACTATTGCTGTGTGCCGCGTCTCTGACCCAGCCCTGTGTAAAGAGCAGGACAGAGCGGGACCGTACGCTGAACTGCAGGGGAAATGTTCTCCGCTGTACGTGTGACAGTCAGGGAGCAGCAGGTTGGTGCAGATGGCTCCCAGATGCTGGCGCTTCCAGCCTTCCGTGTGTCGCCTCTCCCCTGAGACACAGTACAGGGCCCTCCGGTGCCCATTCTCACCTGGAGCGCAACCTGGACCGGGGGGGGGGGGTGCTACCAGCGGTTCCTCTGCGTGTCTGGGTCTTAATAACTGTCACCCAATAACAGGAGCCTTTAAAGGTAGCGGGCACCTTGCCAGATTTCCCTGAAATGGCTGAGTAGTTTATCACGCCGTTTAAAAATCGGCTGGAGCTACCTTGAACAACCCCATCGGGCCTTGGGTGGAAAATTAATGAATCCAACCTAACTCATTCACCGAGTCGCACCCTGTCCTAGAACGCCCTCGCCTTCTGTTAAGAGGGATGGACCAATACCTCCACGGCAACAACATTATATGAAATATCAACAGTGACAGACGAGACACAACAGACTAGAATTTCACCCATCCCTGAAAAAGAAAAGAGCGTATTCTTCCCCATTCTGTAGTGAGGCCGATACAATAGCCGCACAGAAAACCTTCCGTCATTCCCAGCGACTCCATTGATCCACGGGGCAGATTGAAATCTCACACGCCCACTTCACCGCTATCCTTTGTTGGGCTAAAGTTTTGGCTGGCTAGGACGGGCTTCAATTAGCCGCCATCATTTCAGTGATCTGACATTTTCCCCACATTCCTTGGCACATGAATGACAGACAAGGCTGTTTTTCTGTCCAAAACTGTACTCTTATCTCAAGCTGAACCCAGTCAATTGGAGATGTATAGAGCCAATTAAGTCACCGAGCCAGGACATAAAGTAAATGAAATGAGACAGGGAAATTGGTGGAAACGGAAACCTGCACAAGAACACCAGTTCTCCGCGGCTGCCACTGAACCTGAACGTATAGGCCTCGGAGACCGTATGTATTGATGGCTTCTTCTTGTATCCTGCTACTGTAGGGCAAGGGGCCAGCTTTCGAGCAATTATTTTCGCCAATTGCTATGATCGTCCCCTAGTGATACCTATATTTTTGTTCAAACGCCCTATTTCCCCGTTGGACTCCATTCATGTGTTTTGTCATTATTTTTTCAGAGGTCCGATTTTTTTCCCCCTAGCACCCAGACAAAAACATACTGTAGATGTGTTTATTTCCCCAATGCTCTGATGTTTTTCATTGCTTCATCTGCGAGAGGCATGAAATTTACCCTGCGTTTCCTTCATTGTGCATGTAACTAGGCATGTGACCGAGAACAGATATTAGCAGTGAGCAAAACTGCTGCCCTGTGAGGCGGAATCTTTCCCCATTGATTTCTACAGCTGCCGCCATCTCTATATGTTATATACTCTCTGTCACAGGCTCCTCTCACAACTGTGACTTCACCCTTCTGTAAATACCTGCCTGGTATTAAAGATAAATGAAAATGTTGGAGAAAGCTTTCGTAAGCACAGTTAAAGATCAAATCTGATCATATCCATGTATTGGGAATGATCTACATTGTGATTTTTTAACAGGTCAGTAGGCTGATTGCCAGAGAGATTCACTGCTTGGTTGACTGGTGAGGTACTAAACGTTAGTAACCACCATTAAATATCGAATCTGTTTGTATGCATGTGCAGAGAATGAGGTCCATTGTAATTTTCTAACAAGTCATTTGGCCGAGTGGTTGACTGAGAGCCGGAGAGGTGCTGAATGAAATCTAAGAGTAAAAGCACAGAGCTCTCCCGGGCTCCGTGAACAGGGCTGTGGTCCTGGATTTAGAGGGATAATCTCCGTCCGATCCGTTCACGCTTCGTCCAGTAACGCCGCCACCTTGGGGTGCAGGACAGTGGGGGGTGGGGGGTAGGGTGAGGCGGGGGGTGGGGTGAGGCGGGGGGTGATGTGATCCTGTGAGAATCTCTGTGAAGCGTGAGGCCAGCAGACACAGCGCTGGAGACTGACAAAAATAGAGCGAAGAGCATGTGTCAGTGGCAGGGCTTGGGTTTCCAGAGAGAGAGAGAGAGAGAGAGAGAGAGAGAGAGGGTGTGTTTGTGTGAGAGAGTGTGTGTGTGTGTGTGTGAGAGTGAGAGAGAGAGTGTGTGTGTGTGTGTGAGAGAGAGAGAGAGAGAGAGAGAGTGTGTGCGTGCGTGCGTGTGAGAGAGATACAGAGAGTGTGTGTGTGCGTGTGAGAGAGAGATACAGAGTGTGTGTGTGTGAAAGAGATACAGAGAGTGTGTGTGTGCGTGTGAGAGAGATACAGAAAGTGTGTGTGTGTGTGAGAGAGAGATACAGAGAGTGTGTGTGTGTGTGTGTGCGTGCGTGTGAGAGAGATACAGTGTGTGTGTGTGTGAGAGAGAGAGAGAGAGAGATACGGAGAGAGTGTGTGTGTGTGTGTGTGTGTGTGTGTGTGTGTGAGAGAGATACGGTGAGAGTGAGTGTGTGTGTGAGAGAGATACGGAGAGAGAGTGTGTGCATGTGAGGGAGAGAGATACAGAGAGAGAGAAGGGGGGACAGAAAGAGATATACAGATGGGGGAGGGATGTGTGTGTCCCTTTTCAAAAGAAGCTCAAGTAGATATACAGAACACACAGGCACACACACCAGAAACACATATTTACATGACACACACACACAGTCCACACACACAAAACACTGCCCATGCACACAAACATATTCATACATACAACCACTAACACTATCACTGCTACTGCTACTACTAATAATAATATTATTATTAATAATAACAATTCCCGCACAGGAAAGCGGAGGGTTGACTTCATGGTACAGAGCTGTTGAAGACCTGTAAAGATCGGAGAGCGTGGAACACATTACCCAGCCTGAGTTAACCAGCCTCAAGCCGAGTGTAATAAAACCCCAAATGTTTCCATGATAACCACTCCCCGCCAGTCTTATTGCACGAGCTAAAATTAGCGTGAATGGTTCTGTCATTACTTCAGCATGGCCAGCCCCTGCCAGCGGTGTTAGCGGTGCTGAGAGGCACTTCTCTGGGCCGAGACCCCGGATCCCCGCCATTATTAACAGCAAATCAGCAAGCGCATGCTGCTAACTCGAATGTGGTGTCGGGTACATAATAATAGAGAAACAGAAGTGCACTTTTAACACAGAGAGGTTGTTACATTCACGACATTAATGCATTAGAGCCCCTTTGGCACCCATTTTCTTTTGGCAAAGCCTCCATATTCACCTAATTTCTCGTGAAATCAAAACAAAATGATACAAAATAATGTGTACATCCTATATATTAAATTTTTATCAAGCTAATATAAATAAGTCAACAAACACATTAATGTATCTTCCAGCGAAAGTCAAAGGTCATGAGCGCAGACTGCCCTTTGATTGGCTAGCCCTCATTAGCAAACTGTTGGTGGGAGCAGGGGGGGGGGGGGGGGGTGGCTTAGCAATTAAGGCCCGCTCCCACCCTAGCCGCCCCCCCCCCGCCCGCACCCCCCCACCCCCCCGCCCCGCGGCTGCGCCCCGGCTTTCTTGTCGCCGTGGTAACAGCAGGAATGCGTCTGTGGCTGGAGACGCTCTCGCCGCTCTGCCTGCGATCCCCATTAACTGAGGAATGCGGGCGCGCCGCGGAGGAAACAGAACCGCTACCCCCAGATCATCCATCCCACTTTTCATCTTGTACTCTAGGTTTACATTTTTTTCCTTCCGTTTGTTCATGGAAGCAGCACACACGCAAATATATACAAACATATGTCAGGGAGAAACAGAGGCTGGCTTCATAAGGATGGTTTTGGCTCTGTACTTGAAGTGAAACCATGAATATGAGGGTAAATTGTAGCCGCCTTCAATTTGAGGCTATTTGTATCCATATTACACTTACATCCATTTTAGTAGACCAGTAATTGGACAGTTGGCTTGGAGTTTGCATATGTCAACATGAAGCCCAGTGTTGTGCCAATGAAAGGAAGCCAATATGAGGCTTTGAGGGGATAAAAAAATAATAATAATAAAAATAAAAAAAGAAATAAAAAAAACAGCCAGTGACATAGGCCAAACAATAGGCTTACTGAAGTACAGAGTAAAAAGAAAATAAATTGTACCACTGACCAAATATTTACGATCTGCACTGTACATACTGTATTTGAGACCATGACCAGGATCCCATTGGAGAGTAATTAAAACAGTAACATGCGGACTATTTGGAGCCGGACCAGTGAGTATAGTTACCGCTGCTGGGGAGTAAAAAAACCAACAGTGTAAATCAGGGGAGTGCAGGCAAGGGATTATGGGAAGAGGTGCAGGTCCTGGGGGCCCAGGACGGCTCTTATGTTCATTAGCGAGGGTGTCAGCCCTGATAAATGGCACTGTTAAAGAGATTAAACTTTCAGTAAAGTTCAGGCGACAGTCAGTTAGCCCACCACACACAGTCAAATAGATTCATTAAATACCAGGCCGAGAGTTCAGCAGTTTATGACATTCATGGCATTTTACCTGCCCTGTCAAAGTGCTTCAGTAATTAATTCTGTATAATGGCGTCTCCCCAAGGAAAGCAAAAAATAATACCGCCACATGTAAATGTTTTATAATATAATAATGATAATAATAATAATAATAATAATAATAATAATAATAACATGTCACAATATTCAGAGGATTAAGACTAATCCTGGACTAAATTCCATTTTGAATGGAAATTATCCATACAAAACTCAATCTAGTCTAAAACAAATTAATCTTAATCTGTGTCTTAATCTGCCCCTAATGTTTCATGTATGTTTAGCCACTTTGACCTATAATCCTTATAGCGTTACTTATTTCACACAAATGGAGACATTTCAGGTCTGGGCCCTGACTGCATACAGTATATCACTGTCAAGATAAGAGCAGGGCCATGTGACTTTGTCAAGCCAAAACTGTGTGTGTGGGTGTCTGTGTGTGCATATGTGTGTCGCCCATATCATCTAAATTAAGACCAGTAATTAGTGCTGGATTAGTGGTCTCATGCAGGCATATATTCCAGTAATTTCATATTCAGTCTCACTGTTACTTCTATTCATCAGCCTTCAGAAGTAATCTCCTCTCCACTGCACAACGTGGTGACACTCACAGCTTAACTCTCCTAATCCCACACAAGTCTGACAGGAAAGCAAAACGAGAGTCCTTGAAGCAGCAGTTTTTTTTTTCCCCCCAATCCCAGAAATAAAGAAAACAGCGCTGCAAATGAAATGAATGGATGAACAATGGATGAATATAGCTGGCAGCATCCTTCAACTGCTTCTAGGCTGGGGTCAAATCATGGCCACACATTCTTCAGTTGCACCTCATAAATATAACAATGTACAGTACTGCGCACGATGTGTAAAAGGCAAAATTCCGTGAAGCAAAGATGCTTTCAAAAATAATCAAATGCAGTTTTACATTTTGAAAATGTTATTAGAAAGAGTCAGTAAAACATTTGACTTTGTCTTTAAAACTGCATCAGTTCTCTTTGGTACAGTACATTGCCCTGCAGTTCTATAAGAAAACAAGCTGGTAGGTTGTACCAAACATATGCAGACTTTGCCTTTTTCTTGCTTGCTTCTGGCTATTCAGGTAATTCCAGACAGCTGCAATCAAGGTTTTATCTGTAAAGTGGTTGGTTACTTACTATGTTACTTCATTTAAGGAAATACAAACATTTCACTGTAATGTTGAATTTTTTCGGAAAACGAATGTTTGGAAATCTCAAAGGTTCTCTTTTGTACTGACATGCTAATAAAAAAAGAAACATAAAAATATCTAAGACCAAATTTATGTGAAAACATCTAGGGTGCCTAAGACGTTTGCACAGTACTGTAAGTTATTGCATTTTTATGTATGCGTGTAAACAAAGTGGATATACTGTTAAAAGAATACATATTTGGGAGGGGCCTTATTAGATGAACATGCTTCTGTATCTAGTATGTGCCGATGGTGTGCAGGACACAGTCACAATTTATTAGAGTATCTGCACAAACAGAGTGGAGAGCGTGTCTATCACAACATAGAGCATCTAACATGGAACAACGTTCACACACAGAAAGCATCACACATACTGTATATATAGTCCCCTCAAAAGGTATTGGAACAGCAAGGCCAATTCCTTTGTTTTTGCAATACACTGAATACATTGCGAGTTGAGAGAAAAAGATTAACATGAGACAAGAGTTCTGCTTTTATTTCCTGGTATTTACACCTAGATGTGTTAAACTACTTAAACCATAGCACTTTTGGTATCAGACCACCCAATTTTAAGAAGTTCTAGATTCCTTGCTGGCAATAACTGCATCAAGCCTGTGACCCATTGACATGAACAAACTGTTGAATTCTTCTTTTGTGATGCTTTTCCAGGCTTTTACTGCAGCCTCTTTCAGTCGTTTTTCTCCCTAATGAAGTCCTTTGTTGTGTTGGCAGTGTGTTTTGGGTCATTGTCTATCTGCATGATGAAGTTCCTTCCAATCAGTTTGGATGCATTTCTCCATAAATTGGCAGACAGAAGGTTTTTGTAGACTTCTGAATTCATCCTACTGCTATCATCATGAGTTACATCATCAGTTGAAATCCGGATCTGTCATTTCATGTACATCTTTTGACCTCATACTCAATTGTCTTAGTGTATAGCAAAAACAAAGGACTTGACCTTGCTGTTCCAATACTTTCAGAGGTGACAGTACATGCAGTATATGTGTCTGTGTGCATAATACCAATTTACAAGTAAACTTTTATCAGCTTTTCACATAAACTAAACCATATTCCGAACCCAAATTCAGAGCTTTCACTTCCAGATGCTTGTATACTCAACACATACGGACCACATGTGTGGGCCTCAACACCCCGCTAATAACTTTACACTGGTTTTCCATTTCTGTTTGCAATCTGTTTTTCATTCAATTGGATTCTTAAACAAGAGTATAGTTGGAGAAATACTATCATTAAAAATCCAAAAAATTTAACTACAAAGAATCTCCGGTTCTTATAAGATTTTTCCCCTTTTTGGACTTGTATCATAAAACCCATTCTGGTTAAACATCAAGATTCATATAAATCAGCCCAGTAAAGGCACTCTGTCCTAGCAAACATCTCTTGGTTGTATTATGTGAGAAGCTAACAGGATATAATAAAAGATAATGTTAAATTGTACTGATATGTAAAACTGACATTCTGGTGAACAGGCCATTTTCTTTTCCCATAAATATACCCTTGTGTGAACTTAGACGCTGGGGAGTTTGGGTTTATGTGGATAATGAATACACAGTGGAAAATCAGCCGTAATGTGCCCCCATTGACAAAGGCCATTGCTCACATGGATCTGGGCAAATAACTGTGGACGTTGGGGGACAGTGGAATCTTGGGACTGTGGAAGTCATGTTTTTCCACATCCGTAAGCTCAGTTTCCTTTCAAACAAATGACAGCCGAATCCCAAACAGAGCTCTCTGGACCTGCGGACTCTGGGCTTGCAGACTTTACTGGCCTATTTCTGGGGAATGGCGAGTCCAGGTGGGCATTGGCTTGAGGGGGTATGGACGGTAAGAACTTCACTCAAAGTGACTTCACTCAACACGTTGCTTAGAGACGCATCCATACTCAAATACAAGACAAGAGAAGAAGAGTTGTGTTTTCTGCCACCTTGACCAAGAACATAGGAACTGTAACTGTATTGTACTTCTCTCTAGGGTCTTTCAGCACACTTATCCCTGGTCATGGGTATGCACTTTGCACTTTGTTGTACGTCGCTGTGGATAAGAGCGTCTGCCAAATGCCATTAATGTAATGTAATGTAATGTAAATAACCAAAGGGCGCACTGACAACAGTGGGTTTTCCCATCCAACGGTTTTATTAGAAATTTTAATTTGTGCAGAATAACCGCAGTGGAAACACCTAAAACCTGGGAAAACGCAAGAAAATATTGCAAGAAAGTTTTCACGCTTAGCCGAGGAGGAAAAGTTAGCATATCGATGGAGAGAAGATGTGAAATAGGGTGATGGAAACCGATGGAAAACCGAAGTCACATGCTTCCGCACCAGAAAGCTAAAAAATGGGCAGCTGGCCCAGAGACCCTCCCCCAGATCTCCGGCTGGCAGCCTTTTGATTATGTAATCTTCAGAGCATTCGCAAAACAGTAGTTAACGGAAATGCACCCCGACTTGCATTTTCTTTTGCCGTCAAAATCTCCACCCATACTTCCTACCTCATTGCCCTGAAGTGAATTTTGAGTAATTATCAGTCTAAGTTTTCAGACTTACCCAGAGGGCAGACCACCGTTTTTGACAACGGGACAGCCCGAAGACATCATGGACTTGACGGGAATGCGCCTGAGTCCACAAGTCCAGAAAACAAGATTCTGATTCTATCGACCCTCCCCAGCCTGGAAACGCCACTTTAGTCCACTTCCTGTGAGGAATCCTAACAGAGCGAAGGCAGCGAGAAGCCGTGCGGTGGAAACCCGATAGCAGCTCTGGGAGATCCTTTTGCTGCTAAAGGCAGACGGCAGATGTTAATCAGCCAAAGTGCTGGCTCAGGAGGCCAGCCCAGGAAGTGCGGTTTATTTAACGTGGCATCTCGGACAATTACGCCAAAGCCACTCCATGGAACAGGTGCCCTTCTTTCCTCTAAAATTGACTTCCCTTCCTATCCCCTCAACTGTTGCCCCTGTATCCCCTTTCCTCATGCGGTACCATAACCTCCCTCTACGTAATTCAGCCCTCCTCTGCCCCTAATATAGCCTTCCCCTCTTTTCTCTACTCTATCTTTCCTCATCATTTATAGTTTATGTCAAAACTATAAAGTTGGCACATTCTTCTTGTTCCTGCTGAATCAACTCTTAAGCAAAACATTGTTATCATACGGCTGGACAAAACAACTTTATCTGACTGCTGACGAACAAACAGACACAAGCACGCAAGTGATTCCTTAAAAGTTATCGCTTAAGTGTACATCATCTTCCACAGAGTGATGGACCACTAGCAAGAAAGGGAAAGAGTGCTGGAACAGCAAGAGGAAAGAGTGATGGAGAAAGAGTGATGGAACAGCAAGAGGAAAGAGTGATGGAGAAAGAGTGATGGAACTCCAGGGTTATGGAGTGGGGGAGTGATGGAAATCCTGGGTTAAGGAGTGTAAGAGTGATGGAACTCCAAGAGGAAAGAGTGATGGTGAAAGCGTGATGGAACTCCAGGAGAGACTGTGTTTGTGGGCTCAGTCAGACAGGGGCAGACTGTGGCTGTGGGCTCAAACAGACAGGGGCAGACTGTGGCTGTGGGCTCAGTTAGACATGGGCAGACTGTGGCTGTGGGCTCAGTCAGACAGGGGCAGACTGTGGCTGTGGGCTCAGATAGACAGGGGCAGACTGTGGCTGTGGGCTCAGTCCGACAGGGGCAGACTGTGGCTGTGGGCTCAGTCAGACAGGGGCAGACTGTGGCTGTGGGCTCAGTCCGACAGGGGCAGACTGTGGCTGTGGGCTCAGTCCGACAGGGGCAGACTGTGGCTGTGGGCTCAGATAGACAGGGGCAGACTGTGGCTGTGGGCTCAGTCAGACAGGGGCAGACTGTGCTGTGGGCTCAGTCCGACAGGGGCAGACTGTGGCTGTGGGCTCAGATAGACAGGGGCAGACTGTGGCTGTGGGCTCAGTCAGACAGGGGCAGACTATGGCTGTGGGCTCAGTCAGACAGGGGCAGACTGTGGCTGTGGGCTCAGTCAGGCAGGGGCAGACTGTGGCTGTGGGCTCAGATAGACAGGGGCAGACTGTGGCTGTGGGCTCAGATAGACAGGGGCAGACAGTGGCTGTGGGCTCAGTCAGACAGGGGCAGACTGTGGCTGTGGGCTCAGATAGACAGGGGCAGACTGTGGCTGTGGGCTCAGTCAGACAGGGGCAGACTGTGGCTGTGGGCTCAGATGGACAGGGGCAGACTGTGGCTGTGGGCTCAGTCCGACAGGGGCAGACTGTGGCTGTGGGCTCAGTCAGACAGGGGCAGACTGTGGCTGTGGGCTCAGTCAGACAGGGGCAGACTGTGGCTGTGGGCTCAGTCAGACAGGGGCAGACTGTGGCTGTGGGCTCAGTCAGACAGGGGCAGACTGTGGCTGTGGGCTCAGTCAGACAGGGGCAGACTGTGGCTGTGGGCTCAGTCAGACAGGGGCAGACTGTGGCTGTGGGCTCAGTCAGGCAGGGGCAGACTGTGGCTGTGGGCTCAGATAGACAGGGGCAGACTGTGGCTGTGGGCTCAGTCAGACAGGGGCAGACTGTGGCTGTGGGCTCAGTCAGACAGGGGCAGACTGTGGCTGTGGCTGTGGGCTCAGTCAGACAGGGGCAGACTGTGGCTGTGGGCTCAGATAGACAGGGGCAGACTGTGGCTGTGGGCTCAGTCAGACAGGGGCAGACTGTGGCTGTGGGCTCAGTCCGACAGGGGCAGACTGTGGCTGTGGGCTCAGTCCGACAGGGGCAGACTGTGGCTGTGGGCTCAGATAGACAGGGGCAGACTGTGGCTGTGGGCTCAGTCAGACAGGGGCAGACTGTGCTGTGGGCTCAGTCCGACAGGGGCAGACTGTGGCTGTGGGCTCAGATAGACAGGGGCAGACTGTGGCTGTGGGCTCAGTCAGACAGGGGCAGACTGTGGCTGTGGGCTCAGTCAGACAGGGGCAGACTGTGGCTGTGGGCTCAGTCAGGCAGGGGCAGACTGTGGCTGTGGGCTCAGATAGACAGGGGCAGACTGTGGCTGTGGGCTCAGATAGACAGGGGCAGACAGTGGCTGTGGGCTCAGTCAGACAGGGGCAGACTGTGGCTGTGGGCTCAGATAGACAGGGGCAGACTGTGGCTGTGGGCTCAGTCAGACAGGGGCAGACTGTGGCTGTGGGCTCAGTCAGACAGGGGCAGACTGTGGCTGTGGGCTCAGTCCGACAGGGGCAGACTGTGGCTGTGGGCTCAGTCAGACAGGGGCAGACTGTGGCTGTGGGCTCAGTCAGACAGGGGCAGACTGTGGCTGTGGGCTCAGTCAGACAGGGGCAGACTGTGGCTGTGGGCTCAGTCAGACAGGGGCAGACTGTGGCTGTGGGCTCAGTCAGACAGGGGCAGACTGTGGCTGTGGGCTCAGTCAGGCAGGGGCAGACTGTGGCTGTGGGCTCAGATAGACAGGGGCAGACTGTGGCTGTGGGCTCAGTCAGACAGGGGCAGACTGTGGCTGTGGGCTCAGATAGACAGGGGCAGACTGTGGCTGTGGGCTCAGTCAGACAGGGGCAGACTGTGGCTGTGGGCTCAGACAGACAGGGGCAGACTGTGGCTGTGGGCTCAGATAGACAGGGGCAGACTGTGGCTGTGGGCTCAGTCAGACAGGGGCAGACTGTGGCTGTGGGCTCAGATAGACAGGGGCAGACTGTGGCTGTGGGCTCAGTCAGACAGGGGCAGACTGTGGCTGTGGGCTCAGACAGACAGGGGCAGACTGTGGCTGTGGGCTCAGATAGACAGGGGCAGACTGTGGCTGTGGGCTCAGATAGACAGGGGCAGACTGTGGCTGTGGGCTCAGTCGAACAGGGGCAGACTGTGGCTGTGGGCTCAGTCCGACAGGTGCAGACTGTGGCTGTGGGCTCAGTCCGACAGGGGCAGACTGTGGCTGTGGGCTCAGTCCGACAGGGGCAGACTGTGGCTGTGGGCTCAGTCCGACAGGGGCAGACTGTGGCTGTGGGCTCAGTCCGACAGGGGCAGACTGTGGCTGTGGGCTCAGTCCGACAGGGGCAGACTGTGGCTGTGGGTGGCTCACTGAATTACCGTGGCGGCGGTGGAATATGTTTTATTTTTAATTAAGCGACAAAAGCCCTGCGGCTACGCTCTTCCCCGCTCAGAGACGTCTCGGGCAGGCCTCGCGGTGATAAGCACACTGATCAACTCCTTAATATTTACTGCACAAACTCCGCAGGGGACAGGGAGGCCGGGGCGATGGATCGCTCTGCCAAAGACACGCAGTGTAGCGTAGCGCGGCAGGGATTATCCGCAAGCCTCTTTTATCCTCTGCGCTCAGACTCGGCGAGCCGCTCCAGGGCTGGAACGTGTGGCGGAGACTGGTCTTCAGGGACCGGCTTGTTTATTTTTGCCCCGGATGCCAGGAGGTAATGCACATCCTGGCAGGACACCGTATTCCCTGCCCACCTGCCAGCTGAGAACAGCATCCCCACGGCTAATTTCCAACCACCAGGGACATTCCGCTCACCCCCCCCCCCCCCCACCATCTTGTCACATCTATGTTGTAAAAACCAGCAAGAAAGCATCGCCATACATCTACATAAAATACCAAGACCTGTTGCCCGGCCTTTATGGACCTCCACAGAATGTTGTAAAGTTGTATAAATGAACAGAAGTGGATTGAAGGCAGACCTGGGTTCAAATATTTGTTTTGGATTCAAGTATGTTTCTGCATTTGACTACCCTGCTGAAAAAAACAGCTCAAGCTAGGTTTTAAATGGCTGGGAGCAGGTTGACCAGTCAAGACTAGCTCCATATACAACATGGTTTGACCAGCTCAAGCTAGGTTTTGAAAAAGCTGGTAGCTGGCCATTTCAAGCAGGTCGTAGCTTGATTTTACACCAGGATAAGTTTGCCTGGTCTATTGGAGCAAATTACATGATCCAAAAAATTGTAAACCCAACCAATTTGCTTCTCCTTACAGGACCAAAAAGCACCAGGCAAAATCAATAGAGCACAGAAACGTATTTCAATCCAAAATAAATACTATTTGAATCCAGGTTTGATTGACGGATTGGGTGCGGCGGGGTGGGCGGAGCCAGTTCACACAGCTAATGAATCACAAAAGTAAGGAGAAGTCATTTGGCGACACCGCAGACACCTTCCAACTGGCAGGCCTGGCAGTCGAGCAGACGCGTCACTGGTCCGAGGGAGATCTGTTTCCACCTGCCCCTAGGCAGAAGAGGAGCAGTTCCTGGTACCCCCTCCCTGCCCACACCACTGCTGTGTCCAGGCAGATCTAGGCTCAGTCAGGATAGCAGAATAAATAACTTGCTAATAGCATGCTATCATCTCCTGTGTCAGTGACTGAGGTTCGGCCAGGAGTTTCGGTGGCCTTTTTTGGGGGATGACGGGTGAACAGGGGGTCAAAGGTCACGGACGTCAGCCTGAAGGTCGATCTGGTTTTAGCCGCTGCTGGGCCACGCGTGCTTCAGCTGAGCAGATAAATAATGCACGTGGACTGGAAAAGCACACACTGATTTACTGTTATATGTGCAAGCACACACACACACACACACACACAGACAATAACACATACACAGTATTCCACTCAGACACAGACACTCACATATGCAGCTCCAAACACACTTACTCACACAGAGGATTACACACACACACCCAAAAGCACTCTCTCTCTCTCTCAGAGACACACATCCAAACAGACGCTCTCTCTCTCTTTCTCTCTCTCTCTTCGTCATAGAGCATAAATCTGCCTGTGCTTAATGATCACTGCACATCTTAGAGCAATGAGAACAGACCAGATCACATAACAGGTCGGATAAACAGATAAAAGCACAGGAGCTCTATTACGGGAGCGTTCCCCTGCACTACGGCCTGCAACACTCATCCGTCTTCAGCAGGCCGGGGTAATCGGCCGTATCTGGAGAGGGGCCCATTAGCGAGGGAGACGGGCACAAGACGCTGACGGTGCACAAGCCGGGCGGCGGGCCCGTCCCCGCCCCGCTCCTCTCCAAACAACAAACGCCCGTCCACAACACAGCAGAGCTGCTCAGGCCTCGGACACACGCTCCGTTTACACGAGCGCACACCGCAAAACTGCAGCCATTTAGTTTTTTTCAGTGCTTTTGTTCCTCGCAGAACCCGAGAGATAAAAACTGAACCGGGTGCCTTTACGCAGCCGACAACTCGGGCAAGCCGGGCGGAAAAAGTCACAGACGCGTGTTCAGCTTCGACCCACAAGCGCTGGAAAGTCACAGTTCTGTGGTAATTTAACATCTGCTAGTGCTCACCCTGTGAGGTTTTGCTGGCCTAAAACTGGAACCAAACACGCACGCACAGGCAGAGGCACAGGCGCGCACACAGCACAGTGATCAAACCGGTTGTAAAACTTGAATATCTTGGCTTCAGAAATGTCAGCCAATCTAAAACAGCCAATTAAACCGAGAGAGATTTTGAATTGCCTGCAAACTCCCGAAAAAGTTCGGAAAAGTAGCACAGATTTCTTTAAAACAAGTCTGGCCTAAACATTCTACCATTCTAACCAGTTGTCATACCTCAATCTTTGTGCATGACAAAGAGATGTATCAATGTAGAAGTTCTTCCACGCCCACACAGTTTTGACCTTATAAGAAAGAATTGTGAAAAATTTCATCACAGCTAGTTATCAGTTATTTTCCATAATATCCCAAGTGTCCGTCTGTCTCCCAGTGGCCTGGGTCAGGCCGCAGATGAAACCCTCATGCAGCCGTCAGCTGAACTTCAGGTTTGGGAGCGCAGTCACCGCCCGGGCTGAAATCCGCACTTTGATGTACCGGGTGGAGGAGGCAGCCAGCTGTGAACACAGCTCTTTCTCCATCAGCTAACCGGCCTATTGGATTTACACATTAAACAGGAATCCATTCTGCCCCATAAACCTGAGGAGAGAAACATTTTGCACATGCACTGGAAACACCTGAGAATCCCTTTCCAAAAACATTAACCATCCCTTCTCTTTCTGAATCAAACAGAATCCCTTAGCAAAAACATGATCAATTCTTCCTCTTTTCAATCAAGAAGAATCCCTTTTCAAACTGATTCTCCATTCTTCCTATTTTTAATGAAATAGAAAGCCTTTTCAAAAAGATGAACTATTCCTCTTTTTTTGAATCCAACAGAATCCCTTACCAAAAACCTGAACCATTCCTCCGGTTTTGATCAAACAGAATCCCTCTCCAAAAACATAAGCCATTCCCTCCTTTTTTCAATTACAGGTTTGCATTCAAAAAAACAAACACAGCTGCGATTCAGGCGGCATCTTGGTTAATCCAAAAAGATGCCGATTTGCAACGGGCAAATTTTTTAACAGGGTGATAAAAATGGCTGATCCTCTTAAAAGTACCCCAGGTAATCCATTCCCCTTGTGAGAACTGCTTAAGGCAGCCAGCATATCAGTTGAAGAAACTGCAGAGGACGTTTTGGAAGTTTCAACCAGGGAAGGGGAGCTAGACTGCTGTGAAAGTAAGTAAACATGGAGCATTCTGCACCTAGCAGACCTGGGTCAAATATGTAATTGTTTTGGAGTCAAATACTTTTCTACTTTCTGTTACATGACACCTAATCTTTTACATGTCAGTTGTATTGGAACCTATGAAATACTCTCAAAAAGTGCAAATCTGCAGGTAAGATCAATCGGGCACAGAAAAGTACTTTTAGAAAAGTACAAAACAATTATGTGTTTCACCCAGGTCTGGCACCTAGACACAGTATTTATCACAGTTCAGCAGATTCACTGAATTTGCTGGAACCGAATGATCTGTGCAGGACCTCAGATGTTCAGGTTAGCTGCAGGATCTGAACGGGTACCCCTTCTATCCAGGGTCAGATTGAGGACACACTTCCTTCCGGAAAGCCGGGCTCAGTCCCAGATCCAAAATGAGCGAGGGATGAGAATAGCAAAAGGTTTCTGAAAAGGTCAGGAAGAACACAGAGTCACAGTCAGGAAGCACACAGTGTCACAGTCAGGAAGCACACAGTGTCACAGTCAGGAAGCACACAGTGTCACAGTCAGGAAGCACACAGAGTCACAGTCAGGAAGCACACAGTGTCACAGTCAGGAAGCACACAGTGTCACAGTCAGGAAGCACACAGTGTCACAGTCAGGAAGCACACAGTGTCACAGTCAGGAAGCACACAGTGTCACAGTCAGGAAGCACACAGGGTCAAGGTCAGTTTTCATTGTAGTTTCCATTTTAGGTCTGGAAGGGGATGCTGTCATAACACAAGGAGCCAAGTAAGCAAAAGCCATCCAAAAAAAACCATGAGGTCATGGTGATAAGGCTGAAGCAACGAAGTTCTAAGTTTGTACTAGATTGTTATGTGTCACCTGTGCTATCACACCATGGGGAAGGTCTCAGATAGGCAGACAGCCAAACAGGCAGACAGATAGATATGTATTTTCTTTGTCATGAAAATTGCACTGTACGCAACATAGTGAGCTAACTTGGTGTTCAGAACACAAACTCATTATTAATTACATGCCATAATAGGAAAACTGAAATAATTCCCTCTTTTACTAACTGAATGATTAGTGATTCGATCTGCAATTCCACAAGCAGAGGAAATCGCTTCACATTCCTTCAGCTTCTTCGGGCCCGCGACCTTGATTTTTCCATTTCCCACAGCGGGGTGAAATAAGCACGAGGAGTCGCTCAGCTAACTGTCACATGGCTGCTAGCGACCCTGAGTCTCTCTCAAGCAGTTGAACCAGCAGCTTTAAAGGTCTGCAGTATGCGCTTTAATTTGATATTTAATGAGCTTGGCAGAGGGCAGCCCCACACCCCCCTGTCCTGAAAGATCCTGCAGATCGCACATTCACATTCTCACACGGTTCCCTCTAGAAGCTAGGAGGCTCCTGAACATTTCTAGTTCCTTCTAGAAGCTAGGAGGCTCCATGAGGACATCCTTTGCAGAAGTATTGGAATTGGAAAGCGTGACACATTAATGATCGACCTGTGGATCCACCTCTCCCCCATCTGCCTGGCTGTAACTGACGTGGCTTCAAACTGACGTTTGAAGGAGCAAGGGCGTTCCGTTTGCCTAATTCATGTTGTTTTCTCCATTCCCTCGTTTTCACCTCCATTACTCGCCATCTTCCCTGCCTCCCCAATGGTTGGAGCTAGGAGTAAGGAGAATAGGCTAGGAAAGGAGGGAGGTGAGAATAACCCATTGGAATGAGCCCCAGGGATTGACACCCCCGCAGAAGTTTGGTAACTCCAGTGGTTACCGGAGCTATTGCAGTTTATTAACCCTGTGGTGCCAAAATGCCCACTTCCCCATTGAAGTCCATTCAGAATTATGACTACCCTGGAAAATGTATACCATTCTGGACAATTCTACAATTTCTTCACACTGCATAAATTACTCCCCCAGGGATCACTTTTTTCTGACCCACACAGATGATTATTTTTCATTCTTATTCATATTTAGGTGCCCAGTGCACATGCCAAAGAATCCCCCAGCTGCATGCTCTCCTGCCAAAAAAACCCATAATCAAACATGGCACCCTCCATGAACTGGCTTCATGCACCATTGAGCAGCTCCCATAGGAATCCATGGAACCGCTAAGTGGAAGCTGTCTCCAGTTCTTATACATCACCATGGGGAACGGCAAACAACTCAGAAGAAACAAGACAGCTATTTTTGGCAAACCTGCCCGTTTGAGGAAGCAAGTGCATCTTGCCCCCACATTCGATGACACCACTGTTTTGGGAGGCTAAGAAAAATTGAAGGGACACAGTTGGAGATCAAGAAAATTGGTTGCTTCTTGGGGGCAGAAATTCCCCAAATCTAAAATCAGCTGCTACTTTCATGGCCACAGGCATTTTGGAATGGTGTCCAGAAAAAAGTCGGTAACACAAGGGCTGAAACACATGCACACACACACACACTCATCCTCCCTCCCTCCCTCCCTCTCTCTCTCTTAAATGAAAAATGCTAAAGATCCTGTTCTGCCCTGTAGTTCCTTCGCCCTGTTCCAGATCTCCTCCCATTTAAATAATTCCAGTGCGAATAATAAATAGAAACCGTCAGCTCGCTAATGCTGATGAATAGGACCGATTCACACACTGCGCACTGTGTGCTAGACTGCTGCAAAAAGACCAGCTAGCCTCGTCCTCCACCAGAGAGCTCGTAACAGCAAAACACTTTACTGCCATTAGAGGTCCATTTTTATCTGGACATCTTTTCCAGATATGTCCCTCTTCCGCTTCTCTTCACCGCTTTGAATTTGGCACAGTGTGTCACAGGCCAACTGCCACACGGGACTATGTGTCCTGCAGAATTCTTCTCTTTTTCCGCCCCTTCTGGTCACTGTGACCCACCGTGACTGACAGTCAAGAGGAAGAGTTAGAGCCACCAAGCAGCCTCTTTAAGTCTCATTTGAAAAGACAAAGAAAGAGCTGCACTGGTTCAAATTGGATAAATAAATAATTAAAGGACCACTGCAGTAATATGAACAGCAAAGTTATCTGCTGAGCTGGTTTTTCGATATATACTGTATGTGAAAATGAAAGATAACAAAAGATTTTCAACAAAAGATAAAAAATCGTTCAGGTATTTACGTAATGTTACCATTGACATATTGTAGCAACCTACTTGAGTCTATCCAACAAAAAACAAATAAATAAATAAATAAAATGAAAAAACTTTCTGAAGAACCTTTTCTGTTTGCAAAAAATAAAGCCAGGTCTCTGGTGTGATGAAACATTTCTTGGAAAGTTTGGTCAGTCTGCAGTTCTCAAAACCAGGAGACAAAATGGGAAACAAAATGTGAATCCTCTACTGACCTCCTCCTTCTCCACTACAGTACCAGCATCCACATGCACACACACACATTCGCGGATGCACACACACCTACACGTGCACGCACGCACGCACACCCACACACACACGCACGCATGCAAACCCACAAAAGCACACACACCTACACGCGCACACACACACACATGCACACAGATGCTTCTCACACACACCTACACATGCACACACACAAGCACACACGCACAACCACACATGCACACCGATGCTTCCCACACACACATGCATGCACACATACACACGCGTGCACACACACAAGCACGCACGCAGGCACGCAAGCACACACACCCCACTCACTGTTTGTGTTTGTGAATAACATAAATTCATTGCCACGCCACATTCCTCTGAAATAACTTTCATTGACTGGGTGACAATAGATGAGCTCCTCCATTTTGCCTTTAGGGATCAATCTACTTGCAAGTATAATGAATTCAATCTTTCAACAACACGTCTATCATGCAGTCTGACAGACAGCCGTGGCTGATATGCATGTGGACCAGAACAAATCAAGGGACTTTAGCCTAATTTCCAAATCAAGGGACTTTAGCCTAATTTCCCTGACACGCTCAGACAGGTCCAAGGTGTCTAATGTCCAGTTGGGTCAGAGCAGAGGCGTAGCAGAGGCTCGGATGTGGACAGGGAGCCCGCTTGTGCAAACACAGAGAGCAGAAGAAGGGCAGCGATAAGGCTTTGCAGGCAGATGGGAAACGTGATGAGACCCCTGATAAATAAAAGAAGATGAAAGGGCTTTCTACTCCTCACTGGAGTGTTCCAATCTGTCTGTCAGCCCCCGGAGGAGGGGGGGGGGGGGGGGGGGGGGGTTATCTAATGCGTGCTGTCAAACCTCCCACCCCCACCCATCCCTTTCCGACCCCCCGGGACAGGAAATGCATCGATTACAGCACAAAGAAATGGGCCGTTTGATAGAGGCGCTATCCGGGGGGAGGCTGGGGGCTTAGCGGGTTCGTAGCGCGTCTCCCGCGGCGCTGTGCCTTCGTTATGCAGGTCTCACGGTGTGCGTCAGCGACTGGATCCACGCCGCAATTCCACCCCTGCGTCGCCTCCTCCACCCTCTCTCGAATCGGCCGGCCGTCCTAGCCTCCCTGGAACAAGCCAACGCGGTCTGTCGAGCACAGCGTTCTGCCGACAGACACTACAGCCCGCAGCAATGGAAGCCTTCCTGTGCCAGACATACATATGAGAGGCTTTCGAAGGTCTTCTTCTTCTTGTTTTTTTAAAAAGAGAGACTCAGAGAAGCAGTAGGAGGTTTGGGTGCGTCCCAGAACCCGTCAGTGTCCGGCCTCCGCAAACCAGAACCACCCCTTATCCACCCCCTACCGCCACCTTCCATTTTCGCTGAATAAACCCGTCAAAACCCCCCCCTCCCTCCTCTCCTTTGACTCCTGATCCACAAACATGGCCTCCTCCTCCTCCTCCCTATCCTCCTCCAGCTGCACCTCCGGGCATGTTGGCTCGGACACTCTGGGGGAGAACGAGGCTGCACTGGGGGGGAGTTGGAAAAGAGCAGTGGGTGGCATCAAACATCTCTAGCCAAAAGAAATGTTCCTCTGACTGAGGTATTCCAGAACCCCCGGCCCAGTAACTGCGTGGTGTGCCATGCCGCCCCCGACAGTGCCCAGCCGTTTCGGGGCAGTAAAGATCCCACAGCCTGTCCCTGCGGCCTGGAACAACCTCCATTACCAGAGCCGTGTTCGTGGGCACACCACAGCCCGAGCCAAAATGAGACCGTGAAGAGTCTTCTCTTATTTCCATTTCCAACAAAACAATTTAGTCCAAGGAAACTACTGCAGGCTACAGGAGTCCCTGCTTTCCGCAGTGAGCCTGTGGAGAACAGGCAGTGATAGGCAGGAGGATATTTGCGGCATTGTACCTTGTGTGGGACGCAGAGCGAATCGTTTTTGGCTCTTTCTATCCTTGCAAATCTGGGGCCTCTGGCTTTTCTCTCCAATTCACCAGGGCTGGACATCTAGGGTATGCAGAGGGTTCTAGACTTTTCCGCTGCTCGCTCCACATAACAGCTAAGGAAAGCGCTGGGCTTGGCTTCACCTCAGATAACATTACACGCTCTTTAAGTGTGTGAGTGTGTGAGTGTGTGTGTGTGTGTGTGTGTGGGGCACCTCCTGACGATGCGGTCGGAAAGCGGCTGAACTAAAGTGACCCACCCTCCCCCCCAGATCCTCACGCCCAGGCTGACTCCAGCAGAAGACATACCACAGAGATTCCCGTGGGTTTGTTGTCCTAGTCGCTACTGGATCAGCACATAACCTTCTAGAATGGTACAGCCCACCCCCCTTTCTCAGAAATAATGGTACGTCCCAAATCTGAACAGGGTCTTTTTCCCGCCCCTACCTTCCAGGACGACCTCCTTGCCGGTCTTCTTCAGGGCCTGGACGGCTTCGTCATGCGTGGCCTCGCGGAGATTGTAGTTGTTGACCGAGAGGATGGCATCTCCCACGTACAGCGTCCCCGTCTGGTCAGCCGCCAGCCCCTTGAAAATCTTGGAGATGAGAATGGGCATCTTATTTTCCTTTCCTCCTACAAAGAAAATTAAAAAGAAAAATGTTGTTTTATTTTTCCATTTCTCCTCCCAATAGAACTTTCAACGATACTAAAACACTTCCACTGCAGCCCCCTCTGCTTTGAGGTTTATGATATTGGGCGTCACAGTCCCTCTAAATGAGAATTAAGGAGGTGTTTGTGTAGAGAGTGGAGGTGTGACCTGGGTAAAAAATGCACTGAATTTGTATCAATATTTAGACTTCCAACTAGAGTGTCCCTGCTAATAACTCCTGAGACCAGGCTAGCTCGTGCATAATCCATCAGAAGAGTCCAAATGGATTTGTCTTCTGAAAAAACATTAGCTATGAGACTTGCTACATAAAAACACGGGTACATCAAAGTAGGGCACTGAAACCAAACGTATTTGGACTCACCCGGTTTGTTTCCAATGCGGTGAGTACAGATGTCACCTCAGGGCATAGCACTTGCTTACGCAGAAATGTTTCTGGTGTTAACCCGACTCTGAGGAGAGTACATGTTACTCCGATCGAGTACATTTGATCCATTTTGGCATCAAATAAACTCTGTGAGCCAATATAGTCATAGTTTGGCAATATGAGTGCCATAGCTTTGCTCCCACTGTTCTCATTTATTTTTTCTCCATTATTTTGAAACCAGAGAGAACTACCTGTAGGAAGCAATTCTACATCTCAGGCGATGAAGGGCTGACCTGGTTGATCCTACCCACAGTCCTTTGCATTGTTGTGATATTGTGAGTCAACTTAACCAATAAATTCCTGAAATATCTCTATCAGGTTATATTGCTCAGTGAACAAATCTCACACTTCTTTTGAACTGAAGGACCCTTTCCAAGAAAATCTTATCAAATTTTTAAAAGTTTTTTTTTACTGTAGTTGTTTCTCCTAACGACATCTACCATCAATTTCAGCAAAACCAAACTCCAGCAGAAAAAAAGGGCACAGCGATTTCTATCGAATGTCATGGCCTTCAGGAATTTTCAACTCTAATTCATTCTCAACCCGAACTATAAAGCTTAGTAAAGGTAACAATCAACTTGGTTGAGCCTTGATGGAGTTTAAAGCAGTAGTGCACCTCAGTCATTATGGAAATTCATGTTCAGGATCTAAAGTAAAGCTTCTGAATATTAGGCACAGCCACAGAGGATTAAACTAAATGGCATGGCAGGCATTTTATATAGCGCCTTTATCCAAAGCACTGTACAATTGATGCTTCTCCATTCACCCATTCATACACACACTCACACACCGACCGCGATTGGCTGCCATACAAGGCCCGACCAGCTCGTCAGGAGCAATTGGGGGTTAGGTGTCTTGCTCAGGGACACTTCGACACAGCCCGGGCGGGGGATCAAACCGGCAACCCTCCGACTGCCAGACGACTGCTCTTACTGCCAGAGCCATGTCTGTTTTTAGTTTTTTGCACCATTCTCTGCAAACACTAGAGACTGTTTTGCATGAAAATCCCAGGAGATCAGCAATTTCTGAGATACTCAAACCACCCTGTCTGGCACCAACAATCATTCCATGGTCAAAGTCACTTAAGATCCCTATTCTGACATTTGGTCTGAAGAGCTGAACCTCTTGACCACGTCTGCATGCTTTTATGCATTCAGTTGCTGCCACATGATTGACTGATTAAATATTTGCATTAAAAAGCTGGTGTAACAACTCATTGGTGCCCGCAGAACTGCTGTTCACAGGATGTTTTTTGTTTTTCACACCATTCTGAGTAAACTCTAGAGACTTGCACATGAAAATCCCAGGAGATCAGGAGTTAAAATCACTGAGATCACATTTTTCCCCATTCTGATGGTTCATGTGAAAATTAACTGAAGCACCTGACCTGAATCGGCATGATTTTATGCATTGCACTGCTGCCACACTGATTAGATAATCACCTGAATAACTGGGTGTACAGGTGTTACTAATAAAGTGCTCACCAAGAGTAGATGAAAATGGCTCAGAGAAACAACAACAGTAGACAGGTCACAGAAAAGTTTTAAGAGTACTAAACTTCAAAAGGAGCTGCCACTTCCATGTATATACTTTGGCACCCAATTTGTATATCCAATTCCCACCCCTAATTTGGAAGGTCTAACTGCCTCTCTAACCGAGTTCATGGAGCGAACCCCACGAAACAGGACACACAGATTCCAGACCACAGTGCAAACCCACAACTTTCCTTTGGAACACGTGGTTCGCCCAGACCTGGGTCAACTACAAAATTGCCATGGATGAAAATACTTTTCTGTGCTCGATTGATATCGCCTGGTACTATTGAGTCAGCTAAGAGCACCAGAAGGTGAGGTTTGTGCTTTTTGAGAGAATTTCATAGGTTCCAAGACACCAGAGAAGCTCAGTAAAGCCTAGAAAAATATTTGAATCAAAAACCATTACGTATTTGACCCAGGTCTAGTTTAGCCACCTGTTTCCCTACGACCATTGTCAGACTTGGACAGAGTGGAAACGAAGGAAGACTACTTATGCAGTTGGGCTTGGCCATGCTCAAAAAGAGTTGCCTTCTGACCATCCAGACAGACTTCCTGGGGCAGTGTTTTTAATGGTCTCATGATTCAGCAGACATGATTACATCAACAGGCATGGAGATCTTATGGCTTCACTCAGCCCCCTCCCCTTTGGGGGCTAATTGGTCACCCAGACCACCGATAAATGAAGTGGCTGTTTAAAAACAGTGAATTGTTGAAACGGCGCTATAATTAGGGGCCTTAGGCAATCTTGGTACAGTCATCAAGGTTATTAGAGTACAGTACATATGCACAGTGATTATAGCGCTGAGAAAAAGTATTTCCTTCTTCCAGATTTCCTCAATTATTGCTTATTTGTACATTGAATGGTTTTAAATCTTTAGACAAAATGTAATATTGGACAAAAGAAGATATCTAATATATTTAGAAAAAAGTGATCAAACAGCCAAATCACCCCTGTGAAAAAGTGATCGCCGCATAAACCTAATAACTAGCTGCATCACATTTAGCAGCAATAATCAACCAAAATAAGCAACCAAACACTTCCAATAAATTGATATCAGTCTTTCAAATGACGGAGAAGGAATTTTAGCCTAGATGAAACAGAATCTAATACAGACAAAACTAGGTTTTCAAGCATGAACTGCTCATTCCAGGCCTTGCCACAGCATGTGCATTCAGAACTTTGACTGGGCCTCTCCTAAACTTTACATTTAGCTTATTTTTATCCATTCTGATGTGGATTTGCTTTTGTGCTTTGGATCGTTGTCTCACTGCATAACCAATAACAGAGCAATAATCATTCCTTGAATCAGTTCGTTCAATAATGGCAAGTCTCCCAGGTCCCAAGGCTGAAAAGCCTCCCACACAATCACAATACCTCCACCATGTTTGATTGTATAATGTTCTTATTGCAAAATGCTGTATTTGCTTTACGCCAGACATAATGGGACCTGTGTCTTAAAAAAAACGTTTGAACCCGCATTTTCCTTTTTTTACTTTTGGCATGCTGAAGAAGGGTGTCTTGCCAGATAAATAATATTTGTGAAACACATGTGACAAATACACAATAATAAAGGAACTTAAGAAGGGGGGCAAACACTTTTTCATGGCACTGCAACTAGAATTGTAAGGTGTACTGTTTTCACCTGTGGCTACAACCTTTACTGAGCGGTGAGCCCCCACCCCCAGGAGGTATGTTTGGGGTCTGGCGGATTTACGGCGACAGTAATCGGCTCTCTGTTTGCTTTCAGAACCGCCCTGGCGTGCAGAGATGCTTGCACACTAAAATTTGTGCCATGGAGGTCAGAGAGAAATGAGATGAGAATCTTGAAGGAGCCACGGTGAGCCCCGAACATCGGATCCCACCGCTCACTGCCGCCACTCTCTCCTCGCATAGGCAGGCTTTGAGTAATAGCGGCGTCTGACCCCCTCAGAGAGAAAGGTTAACGGAGCGGAGGAAGCAGAGGAAAACAGCACCACCTGGTCCCGGCTTCTCCGCCTGCCGGCGAATCGGTCCCTTGACGGCAGTCCCCGGCGCTTGGCGTGTTAATTCTTTGAAAAGCCAGAGCTGTTATTTCACAAGGGCCCCGCAGACCCTCCGCCTAGAGAATCTTCCAGATGTTTGCTCTAAGGATTGATCTTTCTGCACCCAAACACCCACCCCCGCCCCAGTCCTGTGGACCTCGGAACGCTGAGCCGGGAGACACGGACAAACACACACAGACAGACAGTCCCCGCTGGACTGAGCTACTGCTTATGGAATATTCCAGAAGGCTCATTCACAGCGCCTTGCTCTACGATTTGCACCTCGGCAACAGATCCCCCCGGCTGCATTACCAGGCAGAGACAGAGACCCAATTCTGAACATCTTCCAGGCCAGGCTATTATGCTAATTTATTTCTTGTTCAAGTTTAATGCCGTATGGTGTCACTCTTAATGACTGTACTTTGCATAACGCTTGGTCAAGGACCGTGAAACATATGATTAGCATCTCATTAGGGAAACCAGTCTCTTCCTCTAATTGGGCGTGTGGAGAAACGTTAGCTATTGTGTCTCGACCTGAGGGACATTTTCTTTGAAATATATTACTTTTAAAGAGCTGCATTCTGAAACGCAAGGCAAAAGGGACACATCGGGGAATTCTGGGTTGTGCGGGTCATGTTGCCACATCCTTACAATGTGATCTCCAGACAGGGTTCAAGCAAACACAGAAAACAGCACAGTATTATTTGGATAGCCTATTTATTAGATACACCTGCAGCTAGAAATTTTAGAAACACAGCGATTCAGCAATGTCAAGAGGAAAACAGTGCATAGATTGGCAGGTAAAATGTTTCACTGATTTGGAGAGGCTGGCAAAAAGTATATGAAAACCTGGGGAGATTTGTGTAGGGAGGAAAGCACAAAATAGTAGATTTGGGGGAAACTGTGTTTTTCAAAAAATATTTTACCAACAGCTCCTTGAAGCAACACAAGAAAAAATACTTAAATTCAAAATGGTTTTGGCAATTCATCCCTTTGCAAAGTGAAACAAATTCTATGACGGCCAAGAACATGGCCTGAGTGTGCGTGACTGGGACTTCAGAGACACTGTCTGCTTGCCTTTGCCTTGTCCCATCCATTGTGCCAGACAACTCAATTGGGCCCACCGGGTTCAGACCAGGCACAGGTGGAACCCTTCTGCCTAGCAACAGATCTGGACCATTCAAGTGTCAGCACACCTGAGGTACCATTCCCGTATTATAGACGGCATTCCACTTCCATGACTGAAAGGGTATTTTACTTGTGAGGATATTAAACATTGCTGTGTAATGTGTGCAAATACTGTTACAAAAAAAATATGACTTGCATATCTGCAGTCATGGAGCTGAAATGTTCTTAGGTCTGGTTCCATTCATTAGGCACCACTGAGAACACCTCCTCCACTCGCTGATTTAATTCAAACTAGATTCTATTGCATACATTTCCCTTACCAACATACCAGCACCCATGCTAAAAATAGCAATAAGACACCAAGTGAAGTTACACTGAATGAAGTGATTGCAAAAGTGAGAAAATGCCCCCAAACTGTAAAAGTTTCTCACTGGGTACTAATGTCAGCAACAGAACCAGCTGCGTTGTTAACAAAGTACTTTCTGGCAGTCCAATCACCTGTAATTGCCTGGATAACTACCATGTCAACACCTTAATTTGCCTGCATGCATTGTTCACAATGCTTTAAGTTTAATGGTCAATTTAGTATGTTCACAGCCCTCTATTCAAACCATTGTGCTGTAACCACAGACTCCTCTTCCACAGACTTCTTGTTCACAGCTTATTTTCTCATCTGAGGGCATTCAGGTGCTGACAGAACAGTGAGGCTTCCATACACTCTCAGTAAAGTGGGTAGGGGGCCGCATGAGGTCAGTGACTCAACCAATCAAATTTTCCCCTTTCCAGCAAAACAGCACAGCTGGCAGTAAGCTACTGCTAACATGTGCTTCACACACTTTTGGGTTTGCTAATATATTCACTTTCACTTTCAGGAAATTTTACAGCATTACAATCATGCAGAAAGACAACCCCCTCTGTGTGAATACCCAGTGTTAAATTAACAGAGTTATGGCAAGTACAGACACTATTTACTCAATTAGTTTGGGTTCCGTTGCTGTATGAAGGAGTGCTGCTTAGAGAAAGGATTCCCCAGATCTTAAGGTCCCCCTAAAGTGACCCTGTACTTACCTAAGCTCAAAAAAGCAGTTGACACCTTTAATCCAACACACACCCCTGGTGTAAAATCCAGCTATGACAATCTTGAAATACCAGCTGTTTCAAAACATATCTTGAGCTGGTCAAACCACGTTGAGTATGGAGCTGGCTGAATTGGTCAACCAGCTACCAGCGGTTTCAAAAACTAGCTTGAGCTGTTTTTTTCAGTAGGGACTACAACCTGTAGCCCAGATACAAAACTTTGAAGTGAAATTGGACTTAAAATACTAGGTGTTTGATACAATACAAATTTATGGAATTACAGATCGACCAAAATACAACCAAGCAGGTGTGATCCAAAACACAAAATACTGAATATGGACATATTAACAAAAGACAATGAAAACTTCCATGAACGAGGTTGCAGCCCACCCTGAAGCCGAGTTTGACTGTTGGGTTCCATCCAGGATTAAGCACAAGTAAACTACGCCTGAGAAACATCCCTCTCAGTTGCCATTCATCAATGTAAAATCGCATAAAATCGCTGCGTCGGCCAGAATACCGGTGTCCGTTAGGCAATGAGCAAACCCATAACGCAGCGCGTGGTTTCTTGGGCATCCCGTCAGCGCACGACTGCGCTTTTAAAAATTTTTAAAGTGCTTAAATCTACAGAAGGGTGGGTCGCTGAAAGAACAACTGTTCATTTACAGTCAACATATTCACCCTGAAATATCCCTTTATCTCCGTAGCCTACTCCCGCCAGCAGATCCCCCCCCACACCACCACCTCCTCCCTCCCAACGACATTCAGCGCCCTTACATAAAGCATATAGCCTAGATTCGAATTTTGTTCGAAGCGAATAGTGTTTGCTTTCCTCGTGAGAACAGGCAATTGGAATTTTTGCACTACAGGCAAAAAATCCATTAGAAACCGATATAAATGTGTAGCAATAGATAGATCATAGATAAATAATAAGACAGAAATAGTCTATCTACTTGCTACAATGTACAAAATAAACTAGCAGCCTAATATGCCTACCCTATATGACAGCCAACCTGTAAACCAGCAACTTCGATTTCGATGTCGTTAAGAAAATAGCCTACCATATAACTTTCGTGTATCGGATGATCAACAGTCGTATAATGTGATTTGACATTTGGCATCCTAAACACATGGGCGGAGTTCACAAAGTCAGAAGCTTGTCGAAATTAACTGGTTTTAGCGTATATTCCGCCATGACTTAAATGTCAAGATTTCTTCGTTTGAGGCATAGGCTACACAGCGAGTTAACAGTTATGGTTATATTATTATGTTACAATATGTTTTCGGTGCGGTCTCATTGCGATTAATTAAACTTTTTGTAATGCGCGTGGGAAAGTGCCACACCAGGCAGGCATTTAAGACAAAAACATTTCGTAACAATTCACGGTTGTGGTTTCCTTGTTTGCTACTCACCTTTAATACTAATTCCGAGTCCACCAACGTCTTGCTTGGTAACTCGCACAGTGCGCTTGACATTTGTTATAGGTTCTGGGACCGGAGAACTAGATCCGAGGTTGGATGGGTCCCCGTTCACTGCTCCGGCGGGACTCGGACTCTGGTTTGGTTTAACTGGTTCCGAAGAGCTTTCGCTGGGGCTGACCGTCAAGGTCTCCTCGGTGAGACAAGCCAGCACACGAACCCAGCGATCCGCTGAGAGTCGGAGCTCCAGCAGTCCACTTTTCTGCGCTTTCATCCCGGCAGCCATGTTCAATGCATTCCTGGGATATCTGCACTCTGTACGGGTTGGCAGTCCTACACACTGATGGGGGTGGGAAAACTGAGATACCACCAGAGACACGCCGGATCCTCCCTTTCGCTGCCTCTCGGTCGCACGTAGCTGTGTGGTTCCCTGGCGCAGTCAGAAGCGTCTTCATTTCACACTTCTGTAGAAATAATTAGCTGGCAAACGAACACAACTTATTCTCTGAGAGGTATGGACGGATTTCCTTACAAATCCGAACACTGGTGAGACGTGGTTAATTATTGCGGAAACTTATCTGGCCGTTTTTCAAATGTAAAAAATAACTTTTGCACGATATGTCCTGTTTATTAATAACGTGTAGCCTAATAACTAAATAAAACTAAATAAACCATAGATATTACCATACTCAGCAGTCGTTTGGTGTGAGGCCAAACTTAGTCTCGCTGAGAACAAGGTTGGCAAATCTGCCCTAAATGCACACATTTTCTACAATGAGTGCCATTTGATTCATTTAGGAAACCAGACATACTGTGCCGTGAAAAAGTATTTGCCCCCTTTCCTGAGTTCCTATATTATTGTGTATTTTTCATACAGAATGGTTTCAGACGATGCTTTAGAGAAAATGTAGCTATAATATTCTAAAAAGGGTAAACAGTAAAAAGCAATTGCCCCCTTAATCTTAAAAAGTGATTGCACCTTTAGCAGCAATAACTGGAATTGAACACTTCCTACAATTTGATATTAATATTTCACATCACAGTGGAGGTATTTTAGCCAACTTTTCTTTGCAGAACCGCTCTATTTCTGAATTCATGTTTGGTATGCCATGATCAAAAGAAACCGAAGACATTAGAAAAATGTTGTTGAAATAAAGTGGCACCCTTAATAAATATGAACAAAAATTCTGTAATGAAAAAAAATACAATTATTGACATATTATTTATTACATATTATCAAAAGCTGACTCAAAAGTTGACTCATAACTCAAATGTTGAACTTTTTGAAAGATATGGTTCCCAGTATATTTGGCGTAATCCACACACAGTAAGAACATCGTACCAAAATTCAAACATGGTGATGTTAGTATGATCCTGTATGGAGGCTTTGCTGTCTCATTGTTGAAGGAACCGTGAATTCTGCTCTGTACCAGAAAATGTCTGGTCACCTGCCCATGAGCTGAAGCTGAAGTGTAATGGGCATATGTAACAAGACAATAATCCAAAACACAAAAGCAAGTCCACATCTACGTAACTGACTGAAAATAATCTAAATTGAAGTTTTGGAGTGGTCTAAATCAAAGTCATGACATGATTTGATTTAATGGCTTCCTTCAGAACTCTGGTCATCATGTTCTCAAACGCCAATAACAGACACCAATCAAAAGCCTAGAGTCAAGACTAGATACTGAAAGCTTTCTCATACTTGCACTATGGAAGTGTTTGTATACACCTGACTAATCAGAAGCGGTTGAGAAGCCAACTGTCCAATTACTTTTGGTCCCCTAAAATAGAGGGACTATGCACAAAAAAAAAAATGTAATTCCTACCCGGATCACAGTCTGCACTTTAACCTCATATTCATTGTTTAATTTCAATTCCAATGTCCTTGAGTGCAGAGAAAGAACCATTGTCAAAATACGTACAGCCTGCACTCTGTGTGCAGCCAGTGAGACAATATGCTCTCTCTTTTTAGCCGTATTCTACCCTTGCTGAGGGAGAGGGAGGTTTGGGGTTCATTCGGGGCACAAAACAGGCCTTCGTTAGCAGCAGACAGGGGCGGGCCTGGGTCCGATGGGACGGGGGGGGCTGTGGAGGATTCCCTCAGGGGGTGGAGCTACTGTACACACAGCTTGGGCGATAACGAGCCTTCTTCAAATTCTCTGAAGTAGCACACTCGCTCCCTCCTTCCCTATCTCTCTCTCTCCCATTCCCTTCATCATTCCACTCATCTGAAGCCATTATTGATTGACTGGGGAGGATTCTGCTGTGTCTTCACTCATTCGTTCTCTCTCCATCAGGAAAAGGACAGGAGGGAGGGTGTGGCGTTAGTATTTTTCAGAGACTATTCCGAATCTGAGGCCGACCGTTGTCTTCAGTGTTAAGGAAGATAAAGACCCTCATCTGACCCCACGCTAAATAATCTTGTTATGATAAATTTATTATTATAAATTGTATTGATTATTATATGGCCTACCCTATGTAAGGCTCTGATACTGTAAACCAAGGATCAGCAAATCTCGGTCCTCAAGGGCTGAGAACTTCTGGTTTCCCAACACTCCCTTTACTTGAGAGTGAGGTGTGAAGGCAATCTGGCCAATCAGTAGCACTAATTACCTGGGAAAAAAGAAAACCTGGGTTGGATTTGCATTCGAGGTCCAGCGTGGATGATCCTTACTATATACGGATGCAAGTATAAGCAAGCGCTTTGTCTGCAACTGGATACTCATGTGGGCAGACCAGACTATTGATGCCCCCTGGTGGCTTAAATTTGGGCATGCCTGATCTACACCGGTCAGACCGTGACAGGAAAAGGTCATGACACTGTAGACCAGGGGTGTCCAATCTTATCCAGAAAGGGCCGGTGTGTGTCCAGGTTGTTGTTTTAGCACAGGACAAAGACAGCTGATTCTACTCATCAAGGTCTTGATTAAAGACCACGATTAGTTCATTAGTATAATCAGGTGTGTTACTGCTGGGTTAAAACAAAACCCTGCACCCACTCCAGCCCTTTTAGGATAAGATTAGACACCTCTGCTGTAGACAGATGAGTAACTCCAGTCCCTATCTGCCTATCCAAGCCTAACTAACCTGTATAGTCTTTGAGGGCTTCCTGGGTAAGGGCAACTTTAAATGCTGAGCTTCAGGACTCTTCATCTGCAGGCTGAGACCAAGAGTCCAAAGAGCAGTCGCTTTCCAAAACAACAAAGTAAAATAATAAAGTGGAAGGGTTTGTAACACAGCTGGGAACACCAGCATCACAAGGGGGGCTAAATATGAGTCGACGAAGGGCTAGACAAGAATCAGACGTCGAACAAAATAAGGTCACCCACGCAAAAGCAACAAAGTAATCACAATCCACAAGTATAGTGCAAAACCAAAGAGCTGTTTCCCACGAAGACGGAAATGGACGACGAATCATGAGAAAAAGGGACACACAAAGCAGAGCACTGCAGGAGCTCAAGCTAGGTTTTGAAACAAATGTTAACCAGTTTAGACCAACTCCCAACTCGACATGGTTTAGCTGGTTGACCAGTTCAGACCAGCTCCCAACTTGACATGGTTTGACCAGCTCAAGCTATTTTTGAAACAGCTACCAGCTCAGACAAGCTACCAGCACTAGCTGATTGACCAGTTCATACCCAGCTCGACCAGCTAATGACCACCTTGGCCATGCTGGTTGGCCAGCTCATGCCAATGTAGACCAAACAGCATGCAAACAGCATATTCTAATTAAATACCTCTGGATAAGGCCTTATTCTGAATATGGCATATTCCGATTAAAATATGTTGCATATGCCAGTATTATTTGGGTTACTGGAGTGCTATTTGGACATGTATACAGCTTAGTGAAATATCCATCTTCAGGGTTTTCATGACAGTTTGCAATGCTTACAGCCTGAGGGGGTTGTATAACGATAGCACTGCTGTTACTACCTACTGCACTTGAAACATGATCCAGACTGCCAGCAGTTCATCCATGTTCATTGAAAAATGAGCCAGACATGAATGTGTTTTGGACAAAAGGATGGAAATTCCTGCATAAGGTAAATAGAAAGCATAAGAGACTTAACTTTACATAGCCCTTTACTTTAATTAGACTATATGAATATGTAATATTAAGGACATTCATTTAGTCATTAATAGCAGTCATTATTGAGTAGTCAGCGCCTTACCTGAATATTTTGTGCACAGTCACTGAGTGCTTAGTCAGTCGTAATTGATGTAAATTGGCAATGCCATATCGACTGACAAGAAGGCTCTGTCAAGCTCTTGCTGGGTGAATTGTGGGTAAGAAGAAGGCCCAGTTTGTCCCTGGTAATGAACGCCTCAACAGCAACACGATACCAAGAGTGAACCAGCCCACCACATGACATCAGAGATTGTGATTTGACACAACCATTGTGTTTTTCTGCACAGAGAACAAGGGTGTGATTTGTTCTCATGAGTGTGTGATTGACAGCTCTTTGCAACTCTACCCAGTCATGGAGTTGACGAAGCTTCACTCACTCACAGGTAGCCAAGCATAGTGGAGACACCTCAGCCTGCCAAAAATAATTGAGGTAGCCTGTTGTCAAGGGTGACCACAGAATTAGTCTCAGGGGAAATGGCTCTTTGGCTTTCACTCCTGGTCATTAAAGTCAGATAACTCACTTTCGCCTGTAAGAGAGATGAACAGGTGAAAAAAAGCACAACAACAGGGCCATACAATTTAGCAGCAGAATGTTCTGTACCACTCATAAATACAGCATTGACTGAACCAAAAAGGCAGGTGTGCAGTTGTTGAGGAAACAAAAATTAATTTACTAACCCCACATCTGCTGCGCCTCTTCTGAAGATGGCTGGAATATCACACGTCACCTACTGCAGCCTGCCGCCAGGCATGATGGGACATACATTAACTTCTTCCCTGGTAGTGTCAGAGTCTGTTAGCTTCCAACTTTTCGCCTGGATTTGTAGGGCACACTGGGAATGAGCTGAATTGGAGTGGACTTCCAGCTGCTAAGCAGGTTGAGCCTTCAGCTCTTTTCTTCATTGTTCTAATGTTGCTTTTTAGGTCAGTGGATTTCAGGAAAGCGCACCGTAGTCAGGAGAGACTGCAGAGTCACTTTGGTCCCGTGTGTTTACCGTGTTAAAGCCAGTTAGCACTCAGCTGGACTGATGGGTATTCCTCAGAGAAGTAAAGAGTTAGAACTAACAAACCGGCCCCAGTCTCCAGAGATGTGCAGGCCTGGCTGCCCTCTTCCACAGCTCTCAGAATCAATGGAAAGGTGAACATGGGTGAAGTTTCTTGCTTTTCATGTGTAAGCTTTAATGCACTACAATAGCAATGGCGACCTTGAGTATGTTTTCATCCATTGATAATTTTTACATCATCCTTTTATAATGTACTTGCTTTGTTCCGGCACATTCCTCTTATACATTTTTTTGTGGTATTTTGATGTCCTTTATTGTAAAAGAGAGCTTTACTCTCATTTGGCCTCTCCTTGTTCAAATAAAGGTTTATATCTTTCTATACTATGCTTTATATCTTTCTATTTCTACGCCGATGTTGGCATGAACCATTTCCAGTTTGACAGAACAGGCATTACTGAGCACATTAAGTTGATGAGAGGTGATTATCCTCATAAGCAGATAGGCCAAAAATGATCATTCAGCAACTTCCTGACAACTGAAAAGTAGAAAAGCCAAGGCTTAGAGTGCATTTGGATCTGAGTTTTATGCTTTCTTCCATTTTCCCTTGCTTTTAAGGGGAAATGCCCAAAATAGCAGGATGAAATCTGGTAGCTGCACCAAGTGGCTTTCATTTCATTTTTATTTTCATTTCCAATCATGAAAGGGAATAAAATTCAGTCAGGGAATCCCACAATGCAATGTCCAGTGTGTCAGCTGTTCAGGTCTGTTCAGTTTCTATCCTCTATATATGTAATTTACTGTATATACTGTATAAGGGATTCAGCAGACTTATATTTCTACATAATAATATCCATTAAATACACCTGGGCATATGCTGGACAAATTCAGATGAAGTAGCTTGCTCACAGGTCCCACAATAGTGTCCTACTTGGGAACTGAACTCACAATCTCCTGGTTATAAACCAAGTTCCCCAACCATTAGACTGCACTGCTGCCTAGCCTGGCTGAGGTTAAACTTTGAAAGTGCACTTAAATTATTTATACCTGAAATTATTTGATTATAATTTCTCTGAAATATGTGCCTTCAGTTTTCCATTCTATACCATTGGTAATTTTGGAAATTAGGTAATCCAGAAACGTCTACCTGTTCTTTGTACCTCTACTTCCCCCTAGTGGCGATCGTATGTTTTGGCACCATTATCAATGACGTCAGACAAAGATTGGTCAGGTGGTTTTGTAGCATGTTCTGCATGTTATGCTCCTCCATAAAGTGCCATTGCACATATTAAACATATCTGTTTGAGACTGGGAGAACAGAACATTAGGCATCAGTGCCTGCTTCTCTGCACCAACGATAGAGACCAGACCACTTTATCTTCAGCAGTGTCCTCACCTATAAATCAGTCATACATCAGCATGATGTCGAGAGAGCCTTTGTGTCAGTCAGTTATCACAATTCCCCTCCCCAATGATTAAGGGTACAATAGGTAAGATTTTAGTGTTAAATCATTTTTACAAGACCATTGTAAATCCTTTCCTATCATTGAAAAAGGCTCACTGACATGTTGGCTCACCCTCTGTGTTTATAGTCCTTAAATTCAGTTTGAAAAGATGCAGTTGGCACTCTGTACCAAAACATTGTATAGTTGTACAATAATTCAAGCTCATTGGTTGAAAATTGGTGCTAATTACCACAGCTAATGGCGTTTAAATGTCAGCGCATTTACAGAGAAGGGGGAGGCATAAACAGTGTTGTGGTTTGAAGGGGTTTGTTGCTGCTATTCCGTTAGAACCGTTAGAAGTCCAAAATTACCTGTTGTACCTTTAACTTTAATTCCCACAAATTATTAAGCATAGATGATGATTGACAATAATGTCCCCACACTATCACATGTATATCACTGTATATAACAGCGTTAATCATAACATAATCATAGCAATTAAATAGTTTGTATTAGTGTAGGATTATAAAAAAGGAAAAGGTGCATTTGATTTTACCATAATCCCATAGTATGTCCCAAACAGTTTATTTTGGTAAGATTATTGTTTGGCCTATGTCTCCATATCATCATCATATCATATCATATCTGGTCATGTTGACAAATGCCGATAACAGACCCCAAAGGCAATCAAAAGCCATATAGTACATTTCTGAAATATAATGAAAAAACCCTCCTGATTTCATTAATGTGGGATAGAGAATTGAGGAAGATGGGAGTTTCACCATGGGGGGGACAATATTTGGCAAAACATTTTTTCATCTTCTAAAAATGTAACACATCAGCTAATCCATTTTAAATTACACGGTACACAGCTTTTATGCAACTTCACTCAAGAGATCACAAATTAAGTTGGCAGAGAACCCTAATTGTCAGATCTGCATGTTGGGAGAGATTGGAACCTTTTTACATGTATTTCGGGAATGCCCAAAAATTGCAATGTTTTGGAAATATGCTTTGACTGTGCTAATCAAAATGTTGGGGGCTGATGTCCTGTTCTCTCCTGAAGTGTTACTACTGGCAGACAAGATTTTACTTGCAAGTCTCGGTGTAGCAAAAAAGACCGCACTGAAGGGCTGGATGGAGTTATGGCTAGGTAACTTTCATGATGTTGTTCTTCTTGAGAAAAGCAAAGCAAGAATGCACAGAGCTCGACATAGCACTATCTCAGCATGGAATATAGCTGCATACGTAGTCTTAGTTTAAAAGCAATGGGACAATGCTTTTTGTGCGTCATCTCTTGATTGTGTGCCATCACCCTTGCTGTTGTAGGGGTGGGGATGGGGATGGGAAAATTGTTCACAAAAAAAGCCTGGAGTTAAGATTATACTGAACATTTATTAGGTATTTATTAGACTTGTTTTTTAGACTTATGCTCCTGTAGCCTACTTAAAGATTTGACGCATTGTGTGTTCGGAGATGCTCTTCTGCATACCACTGTTGTAATGTGTGGTTATTTGTGTTCCTGTCACCTTCCTGTCAGCTTTGACCAGTCTGACCCTTCTCCTCTGACCTCTTTCATTAACAAGGCATTTCTGCCCGCAGAGCTGTTGCTCACAAGATGTTTTTTATTGTTTTTTGCACCATTCTCTGCACTGTATAGGTGAAAAACGCAGGAGATCAGCAGTTTTTGAGATACTCAAGCCACCCTGTCTGGCATCAACGATTATTGCATGGTCAAAGTCACTTAAATCACATTTCTTCCCCATTCTGACATTCGGTCTGAAAAACAGCTGAAACTCTTGATTATGTCCGCATGCTTGCATGCCTTTAGTTGTGAGTTGAACATTTTCTTTGAAAAGGCAGTGTGTACATGAATTAACCTCCTGAGACCCTGCATCCCCAAACAAGGACATTCAAGTTTGGGTTCCCTGAGCTCCATACAGTATTTAAATTAAAATAAATAAAATATATATTTGAAAATATTTTCACTGAAACATGTTTTGGTCATCCAAGACACTTATATTATGTCAAAAAAAATGTTTTCTCCTGGGCCTGTGGAGAAATGCCATGAAATGTCAGACGTACTGTAATTCATAAACAAAAATAAATGTGTGAGTCATAAAATTCATGACATTTATTTCTGTATTTTCACATTTGATAGTGCATACCGGTTATTACATTTAAGGGGGCAATTACTTTTTCACAGCGGTGACATAGATATTAAATCAATGAAACAATAATTTTAGAAGAATGTGTTTTATGTTTACTGAGGTTCCCTTTGTGTAATATTACATTCTGCTAAAGTGCTGAAACCGTTCAGTGTGAAAAATATACTAATTGGAAGGGTGCAAATACTTTTTCACAGTACTGTAATTATGCCTGATGTACAGTTACACAATATAATAAACAGTACGTAATTATGCCTGACACTAAAAAAACATGCCAGAC
The DNA here is from genome assembly GCF_963514075.1 of Conger conger. Taxonomy (NCBI): domain Eukaryota; kingdom Metazoa; phylum Chordata; class Actinopteri; order Anguilliformes; family Congridae; genus Conger; species Conger conger. The sequence goes on from NC_083769.1 coordinate 17,051,028, forward strand.
TGTAACACCTACACTTATTTTACCTGAAAATGTCAAACATTAAAACCTGAATAGTTTTTTTATCTCACTGCAACAAATATAATATAAGAAAATGAAGTGACAGATAAACGAAAGGTTCTGTGAAGTTTCTCCAAACAGACAATTTTATCTGGTTTGTTCCTAGCATATTTTAAGGAACAAATTGATGGTTTTTAATAAAACTTCCAGATAAAATGGCACACAGCCATTATAGCCTTTTCGGTAATTCAAATGTGAGAGGAAGCATAAATAAATTAGACGCTTTCTCCCATCTGGATTAGTTCAGCGAAAATATTCTAACCACGGACAAATTAATGATTATTCTAATTCCCCTGGCTGACTTTTCCTTTATCTAAACATCAGTCTGTCTCTCTCAATGCATTTTAAATATGGCAGGTGGCTTCCACGGGCAATTTCATCAGGGTGTACAACCTAATACTATGGAAAGCTTTAAGAATTAATTAGTGAGGATTGCGAAGCTGCTTCCCCTGTGACAAATACGCTCATCGATCCTGTCCTGTGTGGGGCAGGGGACTGTAGGGGTGGCCTGGGGATTCATTTCAGACAGCCACACAGCTTGGTCAAACCCCCACCCCCCGCACCCCAGAGCCCCAGGCCTGCCATATGGGCCTGGTGGGGTAGGTGGGGGGTAGGTGGGGGGCAGGGGGGCAGTGCGCTCAGCGTTAGCCTGGCTCAGACGAGGCAACATGTGGCCAGGGTGCGACTGTTAGCCAGCTCCACCTGTTCCCTGGTCAGATGGAAAGTGGTCCCCTGGCCCACACCTCTCCCCTCTGGAGTCCCCAGTGTATTTGTTGTGGAGTGTGTGTGGGCGGGGGTTGTGCGTGTGTGTGTGTGTGTGGTGGCAGGGCGGGGGAGCGGGGGGTGCATTTAGGCACAAGCCAAACTGCCCCCTTGCTCTGACCCTGTCAGGCACCTAATCACCATCAAGAATGCCCTGAGGACCTCTCAGTTAAACACTGTGAATGTGTGTGTGTGCCTGTATCTGTGTATATATACATGTGTGTATATTTCTGCACATGTGTGTAGGTGTGTGTACGTAGTATATTGGCGTGTGTGTGCATGTATGTGTGTGTGCTTGTATCTGTGTGTTTGTGTATGTGATTCTGTGGGTGTGTGTGTGCGTCTATGTGTGTGTGCTTGTATCTGTGTGTTTGTGTATGTGTGCGTGCTTGTATCTGTGTGTGTGTTTCTGTGGGTGCGTGTGTGCGTGCGTACATGCATGCGTGTGTGCGTGTGTATAATGGAAGGGGGGGGGGGGTAACTCCCATCTGGTCAAGCCTGATTTCCCCCTGCCTGTCTGGGCTCTGTCTCCTTCTGGCTTTAACCTGGGGGAGAGGATGACCCTGGGCTGTGTCCCAGTTAAAGGGCAGGGAGACAGGCCGTTTTTATATGCGTGAGGTTCTGGGGCTTTCCTCCAGAGACTTACAGAGGCATCTGCTGTAACCGCTCTGCTCCGCGGGGGAGACATCCAGCACCGGTCCGCACTACAATCACTTTTTACAAATGTTTACCACAGCCCCCACGGGGCAAAGTCATGTGACGCACGGAGCCCAATCAGAGAAGGCACATGCAGGGGACGTACGTATACAACATGTAAGCAGGGCTTTTGGCTAACAGATGCCTCTGCTAACAATATGATATCTCTTGTCACTAGTCTTAAGAGTATTGTCTGTCCATCTCTGTGGCACTGATTAACCCATCCAATTGCCCTTATGTTCTGTTTCTAAGCCCTTGAAATGAATGTGACTGTATTCAGATGTGGCTCAACGACTTTAAAAGGGAAAAACCACACTCTAAAACTCCATCTTTCACAGCTACAGAAATGATGAAGCGAGCTCCAAAGGGGGCCATTTTGTGTGCAGCATACTCTTCCAGCAGGCAAATACACAATATAAACCGTATTCACAATATTTTGATATTTTGCCTTTATTTAAGCAGGCAATCTGAGACAAACGGATTTTTTAAAAATTTTCTACGACAGCCTGAGAAATGAATATGTAAAAACAAAAACCGAAAATAAAGAAATAAATAAATAAATAAATCATATATCCTGACAGTACATTGTACAATAACTTACTATAGCTATGGAAGAAGATTTTTATTACTGGTACTGACCATATTTACTTTTTTTCTGCGATGCAGTTACAGGGGTCTAACGCAGCCCACCCCTTTCTGCAGTGTAGCTGGTTCTTTACTGATGGAGGCAGCCCCAGAAGAGGGCAACAGCCTGGTCTAGCATAAGCTTTTCATGCTGCTTTTGGCTTTCCTTCTCCTCGTGATGTAGGGCCTTAATTTCAGTGGTTTGTGTAGCTTTCATGTTCAAACAATGGCTCCTTTTTTTTACTTTTTATTGCCTTGAAATCAGAAACCAGTTCAAACCCAAGGAACCAGGTGAGCTGAGTTAACTGTGTAATCAGCTACATTAAAAAGGCAGTTAACGGCTGAATAAGAACAAAGAGAACAGCCCTGCAGCACTCCAGGACCAATGGCTGATCTGTACGAATACTAGTATTAATCACAACAGCAGCAATTTCCTGTTTTTTCCCCCAAAATGGGCTAAGATATTTATTGCTGCTACAATGACTGTGTTTCAAACAGGGTTTGAAATCTCAAATCCTCCCACTCCCTGGGAAAAATAGGAAGGATCAGCTTTTCACAGACCACATCAAACGCTTGATATTTAGTTGAAAATGACTTCACTTTCTGCAGTTTTTGATAATGTTTCAGTTCTGGTGCATTTTTTGAGTGGGCCAGACTGTTTCTGTGTGACTAGAGATATTTTATAAACTCGCACAGCTTTCTGAATATCTGCCGGCTTTACAGTGCTGGGTATTCAAAGCTCTGTGGCCGAAAGCGATAAAGTACATTTCAGTCCGTTTAAGTCTGAGGCAGCCTGCACAGAGATGCTTTTGGCTGCATCGTCTGGGAGGTGATATTATTTTGTGAGTTTGATCCATGTTTAGCCACCTCGTAGCACAATTCTTCTCTGTCCTGCGCAATTGGCAACCCCTCCTCAATAAACCGCCATTATAACTATGAAGCCATTTTCACTCCTTTTGACAGTGTTTCTGGGTGGTGTGGCATGTGCCAACTCCCCACACATCGCATGTGGGGGGTGAGGTAAGAGTGGTCGTCTGGCAGGCGGAAGGTTGCCAGTTCGATCCCACGCCCTGGGTTCGTCGAAGTGTCCGTGACCCATGGAACCTAACCCCCAACTGCTTCCGATGGCATCGATTGCAAAGTGACTCAGATAAAAGCGCTCCAACCCCATCAGTGTAAATACGAGAGTTGTGACATTTATTGAGATGTTGTGAGAGTAAGAGTAGGATTTAGGATGATGGGCCGGCCAGCAAGTTTTTGTGAAAAAGAAAAAAGAAAAAAATTGTGTTTGGTAAAAAGAAAAAAAGGAGGGGGGGTCTTCAGCCTCCAAAAAACTTGAATTAATAAATACATGCACCCCATTTCCCATTTAGCATGTTAGGTCTTATGCTTGAGCCTTGCCTTTCGGGAGCTAGAGAGAGAGGTCTGGGTTCTCTTGGGGGTGGGCTGAGCTCTGTCCCCTCTGTCGCAGCACAAAGGAGGGGTGGGGAGGGGGTCTGCTCTGACATGCACAGTAGGTAATAGCTGGCGCTAGTGGGTGTTAATTTGTTATTGTTGTCCAGCAGCTGTGAAGCATGCTCCAGAGAGCAGGTGGCAGCCTTGGTGCCTGAATGTGTGTGTGTGTGTGTGTGTGTGTGTGCGTGTGCGTGTGTGTGTGTGTGTGTGCGTACATGGAGGAAAAGGTCAAGGGGTGGGTGGTGGGGGGGGGGGATCCAAATCTCAGGATCCAAATGTCCTGCTTGTAAAGAATAACATGACACACTGGACAATCTAATTTATTTTCAATGGGTCACTGTTTTTTTGAAGGAATATGAATCCATTGATGAGACATCGGGGGGTCATCCCTTGCCAAACTCCTGTCTTGGGGTGTAAAAAAATAAATAAAAGAAAAAAAGAAAGAAAAGGGAATGTTAGCCACGTGTGTCCAGATTTTTGTACAGGGCTGACGGGAGACGTATTTAAAGAAAATGGAAGGTTATAAAAAGGTTAAATTAACTTTATTGTCCCATTCTTATTGACGTTGTATTGATGTTACTCATTGGTATCTCGTCTAATCACACACAACTCAGGCTTCATGGTAATTTCATGATAAAGAAAGACGTCATGCCAGAAAGATAAAACGTCTGGACTAGCTGGATTAACCTAGCTACAGGTTATCAGCGTAGCAAGGATATCTATTTGTCAGCCACCTGCACTTGAATGGGCCAGCTGGAAGCTCATAGACAGGTGTTGTTTATTGCCTGCGGATAATGTAAATATTGCGTCTGGCTGGCATGCTTGTACCAGACTATGACATTGTCATCAGTTAAAACCAGTTCAGTTCGTAAAGCCTTGCGAGACTACAAATTTGGATAACTTTTATCGTTATGATTAAGCCTTGATTAATCAACTTGTTTTGTCGGAATTATTTATTCAGACAAAAGTATCGTTGTAAATAAATATTTATTTTCTAAAACAAAAACAATATTAAGCTACTTTACAATGTATATAGTTGTTCCAATCATGTAATCTAGCCTATAATAAGGCTACGTTTTAGTCCTGTGGGTTTGTCATAAAATAGGCTAGATGTACCTTCAAACATCCGCGGTCAGGCCACGGTCAAACAATGTTTCTCCTCCTTTTGTTGGCAAGTCTTTCAGGGGGTTCCCGCCCCCAAAACACCTCCTTTTCAACTCCGTCGGGGGGAGGGAGCGGGTGCATTCTGCTCTCCGTTCGTGTCCTAAGGACATTCAGTCCAAATCGACGAATGAAACCCGTACAGTGCGCTTGAATGGTGTGAACGGCTTAGCGGCGGGTATCCTCTGAGCTAACAGCACTATTCGCTCTCTTCGCAGCAGCAAGATACGTAAAATGGTCGGGATCCCCGGCGCTTTTCAGTGTAAGTTATTGCTTGTTTTCATTTTTTATGCGTTCGCTATGTCATAAATATTGACAGACATGGATGTTGACAGATCGATTAGCTTCGGGCCATGGTTGACGAGGACAAATGCATAATTGTAGCTGTTGTTTGCTGGTTGGCCGTATCCACTGGCTAATGCTGGCTACATGTATTGCAGCTGGGGTGCTATTGACGTGTAGAAATAGGCTTTGGTAGATGAGATTATATGTAATTTATACCCGATGTCATTCGGCGTCGCATTGCATTTGATCGATTTGCGTTTGCGCTAATAATTTTTTGGCCCCATAATAACAGTGCGAGTTAGCTAGCCAACATCTAGGTACTACTGGTAGGATTACTTGTTACAATGAACTGGTATGTAGTAGGCCTATCTTTAAAATTACAGTATATTTTAAGGTAGACAGGCTCGATAGGCTAGTTTAGCTGACCAGTTGCCCTTTTGTTTTATCTATATCTTTCTTACTTCGATTGCATTAGTCACAACAGGCTGCTTCATCCAGTTTGCATTCTTGTACTCCGTGAGGTAGTATTTCATAGCCTATGACAAGCTATGGCTCACCAGCCAAGCTTACAGTAGATGGATGGTAGTTAAGTGCGAAATGGTGTTTTGGCAAAATTTTAATGGTGTGTGAATGGGAGAAACGTCTCGCGCGTGATTGCTACAGTTCACTGTTATTTAAATAATCTGGAATTCTTTTGTCATGCAAATGACCCCTATAGAAATGACCCTGTCTTGAACACCCTTTTTTTTTTTTTTTTTTTTTTTTTGGAGAGGCCTTTTTCTTCCCTCCCCAGTCAATTGGAGATTAATCTGTAATCAGCCATAGTTTCGCACCATCTGGAGTTTACAGCTTTTCAGGACAATAACACCAGGCTGCTTTTAAAGCTGACGACAGAGGGCTCCCACTTGTCTAGTTGCCCCGCGGGGCAAAACACGGCAATACATGCAGGGTGTCACGATTGTGTCGCTGTTTAACTGGGGATCTTTTTAATTCGTCCCCAGAGACCACTCGCGAAACAAATGATACCGTTTGTGACATTCGTCATTATTTTAATTACGACCGTCCAGCACTTTTCACCTGGACCATATCCTTACTGACCCCCCTACCCCCCCGCCACACACACACACGTTTCAGATTTTTGATTAGGCTAGTGTTTCAACCAGCAATAATTGGCAGTGAAATCTGCAGTTTTACCACAGAGTAGCATTTATATGTAGGGCCAGTAGATGAAGTCTGAAATGTAACCAAGGATGTGTGCAGCATTTTGCTCTCTGGTGTTGTTAGAATCAGGGCAATACTTATATCTGTTTAACAACGTTGGTCATTATGACTGAGTCCGAATAAGAAAAATATTCAAACCAAAAATGAATGGTTTCATATTTATTTCTGGATTAAATACGTCTCTGGAAGAGGGACATGACCCTAGGCCATATAAATTGTTGCTTTTCCCCTTCATCATCCCTCCTCTGCAAGGGAAGATGTCCAAAAACCTCCAGTCTTCGAAGGGAGCGGAATTACAAAGCGCCTGCCTGCAGGTTTGCATTAGCGCTAATTGCTTTTGGCTCCAGTCGGTCTTCCAGCGCTGCCAGCGGGGGCCCCAACGTCCCGCTGCAGGAGACAGCCGTCTGGAAGCCGCTCGAACCCCGGCACGACTGGAGCCTGTGCCTGTCCCCACCGCAGGCGCCTGGGCCGCTAACACCTGCGTGAATGTTGGCCCTGAAGGCGATAAGTGCGATAACTTGTAAGCTGTCGGGCTATCTGCGTCTCTCTAAGGCCGATGTGTACTTATTTATTACGGGATTTAGTTGATTCATTGCACACAGAGGTCGAGGCGGCCAAGAATGTTGCTCATCGTTGACACAAAGCAGACCGTAACTGCTCCTCTCCGTTCTGAGAAATAATAATACCAGATCATTATGTTCAGCTGTAATAATGGGCTTGGAGGTGTGGAGGAGTGCAGAAAAATCGCCAGTAATCACAGGGCTCCCATTAGACATTAAGAAACAGATGCTCTTGCTACAGTAATTCATTTTGGACTCTGTTTTCATAGTGTGTGGTCGTACAATTACTCAACGGATTTAAACGTTTGCAAATGGTGACAGTATCTCTTTTTACCTCTTGAATACAAATTTTAAAGTAGTTTTTTGGTTGTTTGTTTACACATTTCTTTGGCCTCTAGAATTAATGCCCAAAATGTATTACAGTTCTTTAGGGATGAAGGTACAATGCAAGACATTAAGTTATGCTAGTCAGATTATGCCATCACACATTGACAGAACTATAGCCTGAACTTCACAATAAAATTAAAAAACAGGATACATTTGAAAAAAAATAAAATGTAAGAATTAAAATGTGGTGAAACACGTATTCCTAGCCATAATTATGGGGGAAATTAGGCACAAGTATGTGAGCCCTGCTCAAAAACCATGGTCTGCACTGTCTTTGTGCCTCACAGTTGCAAATAAGCAACATATTTCCCCTGCTGTTTGATGGGGGCTTTCTTTTAAATGTGAAGCCGCAGTTTAAGACAGTGAAAATTAGAACCACCTGTAGATCTGGGTAATGGGCATCGGACATTGCCCCCCCCCCCCCCCCCCTCCCCCCCCTCCCCCCCCCATATAAAGTGAGTGGAACATAAAGAGTGAAGCATTGCACTCACTGCACTGAAATTGTTTAACCTTACATGGTAGGCATCGGGTTTTTATGAGTTCAACTTCTGACAGGCTATGAGTTTTAATAAGGTTTCAGTCCTTAGGTGCACGTGTGTGCTAGTGCGAGGATGCTCACGCGCGGCACTCCGAATTAGACGACGGAACGACTCGGGAGAGGGAATTGACCGGCCCTCGGGAGAACTAACTGACGACAGGACCGCGCAGCTGTTCCTCATTGTCGTGTGCCGCGTTAAGGGTTTGGGAGGGATTGGATCCAGATGCGCGGGCCCGGCTCTCTGAGTCGTCCGTGGGCAGTCAAGCGTAGGAATCTGGCATCCAGAGGGCGATCGCCATTTAGCGTATCCGCACTCCGCAAGTCAGACTCTATTTCTCAGCTGTGCAGATTGGGCCCGTGTGTATTTACAATGCGGGTTGGCAAGCTTCTCTGTGGTCACCCTTTATGGAACGGGGCGCCTTCATGAACGATAAGGCTGAACTTTATTTGCACCCTTTGTGCTTAATGGAACTCGCGTAAAACGACTTGTGTGTCCGTAATGACCATGGTAAAAATACATTTTCGGAGAATACACTGAGTTTATAAACTTAGTGTTCATCCTTGCTCCGATTATCTGTCTGAAGAGAACAGTGAGGTTATATTGTGAAACCGAGCTCACGTTGTTCCAGAACTTTCTCTGTTGTGCAACAGAGGTTAGGCTACATGGCCTCCTGACATCATTGTTTTTGTGAAACGGACATTTATTGAGTGAAGGTTGTCTCTTTTCTCCTGGAATCGGTTGTTGAGTGTTTTGGGGATGGGGAGGGGTTACTCCTGAGTGTCAGGACCGTTTCTTGGTGCTTTTTTTTGATGTAAATGTGGAGCAGATGTTCTCATTATCCAGGGATAAGCAGGAGCCTGCAAGCAACGTAAGATGTGCCTGTAAATTCTAGTTTTACCACTGCATCATATTCCAAGCACGTTCTTATACGCAGTTGTTTTCTACTGAAGGTATCAATAATTCAGATCGCAAATGCCACATATTATGCCACATTTTGCTGCCGTTAAAAAACAGCTTATCCACCATAAAAATATTTAATATTCAGAGCTATACATTTGACCTGTGGCAATCCTCTTCGGTCTGGACCAGGGTGATATTCTCCCCCCAACGCACACATACACACATGCACGCACACACACATGTAGTTGGTCCTGCCTTTCTATCTCTCTCCAATATATGCATACAGAGCCTACATTTAAATTTGTCATCATATGTTAAATATTCAACTTTCTTTCTGTCAATTTGTCATACGTTTAAGCAATATATTGTAACATTGTTATTCTAATGAACATTTGCTGTTGGATGGGGTGGGGCCAGAGAACTGCCTCTAGCACAGGAGCTGCTCCTTGCTGATGTCTAAAGCAGAGACAGTGAAATTGCAGCAACACATTCTGATCATTCTTTAATCTTTCTGCTACTAGCTTCTCCCCATAGTTCCCGGTGCCTTGTTTGGCACCTCTGGAGGAGTATGAAGACGTACCCCTTTTAAACGCGAGCACGGTTTCACGGTACGGCACGGCAGTGGGAAAGGGCCGCAGGCGGAGTGGCGATTGCACCGCCGATCCACGGCCGAGTCCTCACCCCCCCAGCCCCTCAATCGAGAGGCTCAGGTGTTCAGGAGCACGCTTAACCCTCCAGAGGACGCACCTGCAGAGCCCAGGTGTGGCCCTCAACCCTGGGAAGACTGCAGCTGTTCCTGCCCTGGGCGGGGGGATATTAATAGATTGCGCGCTGCAGCAAGGTAGCCGCATGAGCAGGAGTTCTTCCAGTCGGATTAGGCATCCCGCGCCCCCACAGGACGTCCCCATCCAAGGCCGGCAGGCTCATACTCTTTCACCCGCCTTCCGTGGCAAGTGCTGTCTGTCCCGCAGAAGGGAAATGATTACGGCTTTTTCAACATTCGCTATCTTTTGTCAGCTTTCGAGTGAAAATGCTCCCAGAATGTACGTGTGCTTAAACCGAGCATTTCCTTTTGAAGGACGAGCGCAGCTGCGATGAAATACAAGGCTTTTTGTCAGTGCTTTAGGGAAAACTGGAGATAGCCTTGTGTTAGATGTGATGGACCCTGCTGGAGAAGTACGTGAGCGTTGTTGCTTTTCGAGCAACTTATTTGTAGAGTAGACCATCCTGCTTTTGTGTATTCGTGTCTGTCTCTCTCTCAGATACATATATACACACGCACGCACGCACGCACGCACGCACGCACGCACACACACACACACACACACACACACACACACACACGCACGCACACACACAAACAAACACGCGCGTGTGCACCATCGCGGCCCCCGGAGTGAAGTGTAATGAGAGTTGTTGCTGAGAGTTGGACGGAGGGGGGGGAAGACTGGTTGGGCCCATCTCAGACTAATCTCTCCCAGCAGGGCCGTGGAGCCAGACTCCTTGGAGCCGTGGGCTGGGGGTCTGGAATGTCAGTGAATGTCCTCCTGGGAAGGGGCGGAGCCAGTCGTTGTGGGTGATATGGATCTGATTGACAGGAGGGGGCACTACAATGGTACTGAGATAGAGGGAGTGGAAGTATGTGTGTGTGTGTGTGGGTATTGTAGTTATTCAAGTTTTCCCTAGTATGAGGACACTGTGAAAAATGAGGTGGTGGTTCCGGCACTGCTACTGTGCTATGAGGTAGAGTACATTTTGGTCATGAATGAAGCCGCTTGATGAGATGCAATTCAGTAGTTTTTTTACCTCTCTAATTGCGCTGCTCCTGTGGTCGAGAGGAACCCAGCACATAATTAGCTGCTCCCACCTGAGGTCACCTTTCTGAGAGCCACCTGGAGGGAAGATGACACCCTGGGGTTTCAGGTGCGGTCAGGCACACCGGAATCATATCGGAAGTGTGGGGAACAAAAAAAGAATGCTTTCTTTGCTTTCATTTTGAGAAAAACAACTTTGTGGAATACTCAAGCCAGGAAAGTTGGGAAGTGGGAATAGCTGAGTGGCAGCCATGTTTTGTGGTCTCCTGGACTCTGACGGTGACCTGAGCGGTCTGGGAGGTCTGCAGTCACTGACCGCCATGTCATGGCCTGCCGCGCCCACAGAAGGAAAGGGAAACGCTCGCACGCAGCTGTGAAGCAGGATGTTCAAGGACGAGGGCTGGAGGGGGTGGCCACACCTGGCTGTGTTGGAATTAGATATCATTACACCCCTCCAGACGATTACGATATCTCCCCTGTCCGGAACATTCTGAGTACAGGGAGTTAAATATTTTTTTATTTCTTTCTGACTCCCCTCTGTTCTCCGATGTGGTGTCTCGTAAGATCTGCTTCCAGTAATCTGGAGTGGTCACTAATTCACCTCCTTATTTTTCTAAAAGGTTTTCTGTGGGTGTGTGCGTGCGTGTGTTTTTGCGTGTGTGCGTGTGACTGAAGCCAGATGTACAGGCTACACAGCGATATCTAATTTTGCCCCCCCCCCCTCTCCTTTTTTTTTTCAATCCAAATGCTTACCAGATGCACGGAAGGAACATAAATGCCTTCCTTACGAGTCCTGGTATCGATTTCTCCTTTTGTTTCCATTTACCTTTTTTAGTAAGGTTAAAAGCTTGTAGTAATTAACTCTGGCTGTGACTGTAAGCTTGAGCCTGAGCAACATGGTCTTTGACGCTTAAACATTCAGTAATTAAAACATTAAGTCACTTCTCTTACTGCTATAGGTTTCAGTGTAGTTAATTAATCAATCAATGCACTAACACACCACTCATTTGCATCTCCAGTCACAGATAGAAAGTAGTACCTTACGCAAAGTAGTGCTGCTATAACCTAATAAGCTTTACCCAAACCCCCTGTCATGGTGACGGTATCCACGGCAACATAAGAGACTTTCACATATGGGAGAGATGACAGGTAAGGGGGATGAAATCATTGACAGTTGGTGTGGATGGAACAGTTTCAATCATGAGGGATGTTACAAGTAGACAAACTCAATAATCTGAACACCCCATGGGCAGGAATCCTAGATTGGCTCTTCATCATAATAATAATAATAATAATAATAATAATAATAATAATAATAATAATGTATTGCATTGTTTTAATTTCATGACCTTAAAAATGCTTGGCACTGAATGGTTGGGCAATGTACAAAGCAGCCATGAATGTTCAGCACATATTTGGCTTTTATCTTAAAAAAAAAAAAATATATATATATATATATATATATATTTATTTTATTTTTTTTCCTTGCTCCTAGCTCCACCCAATGGGGGAGGCAAAAAAAGGAAGCAAGGAAAGCAAGTGAAGACAGGGGATCTGAGAAAACAACATGAATTAGGCAAATGGAATATCCTTGCTCCTTAAAGCAATGTTACATGCGTGGCAGTGGGGAGAGGTGGATCCACTGGTTGATCATTTATTCATCACTCTTTCCGAAAAAAAGAATTCCACAAACTAAGGTTGCGCTCATGTTTTTGCATAAAATGGCGTCGCTCAAATTAAACGACTCCGTTGGGAGGATATCCACATGATTACAGCAGAAAATTTGACCACTGTAAAAAAAGCCAATTGGATGGAATTTAGTGCAGAATTTGACCCCACAAGAGGACAGTTGGGTTTATCTTAATAGTGAAAGCCAGTGAGCTCAATTTATCAGAGACAGATGAGGATGTGGATTAGACAGGGTTGGGAGGTGCGGCTTAGAGCATGAATTCTGCCTGGAAGTGACTTCTTAGTGAGGAGAGAGAGATTCGATTTTATAAAGCTTAAAAGAGAAGCCAAGAAAGAGGAAAGAGTGAGTGAGTGAAAGGGGTAGGAGACAGAAAATAGAGAAAGTGAGAGCCAGAGAAAGTGAGAGGGAAAGAAAAGACCTAAGAGAGAGAAAAGGGGAGGCGGGGGGTGGGGTAGGGGACTGGACTGCTAGAATATCCTTTTCCATCTGGGACCCATCTGTGTTTCTCTGGCTCGAGACAGGCTGCCTGGGTCTCTGCAGGGCCTCCTGTGTGGGAAAGCAAACACATGGCTGACACATGAGGGGGAGAGAATGAGCGATATAGAGAAAGAGAGAAACGGAGGGAGAGCGAGCAATACAGAGAGATGGAGGGAGGATACAGAGAGAGAGAGATGGAGAGAGAAGGGAACGGAGGGAGAAAGAGAGGGGGAAACATGAGAAAAGCCAGATAAACTAAGCATAACAGGACAACAGAGAGGGCATAAGAAACAACCCAAGTGTGTGTGTATGTGCGCATGTGTGTTCGTATGTGCAAGTGAGTCTTTGAGTCTTCGTGTCCTTGCGTGCGTGCTTGTGTGTGTGAAAAGCTGTGTTTATGTATATGTATATTCTGTGTCAATTTGGTAAATGTTTGACTTTCAGTCCTGAAGAACCATGTATTTATAAATGGCTAAATGTTTTAAATTAAAAGGCCATGTGTTTTTGTGTTGTTGTCTGCTTGTTTGGCTAAATTTGTTATGCTCATGCACCGTCTGTGCCAGAAATTGCCCCGATTTGACATGGTTCTGACAACAATATCGTTCCCTCCAACATTGACCCAAGTGCACCTGTATGTTAATGGTGAGAACAGCAGTTAGACGATTGTGTGTGCTTGTTTGGGTTGTGGTGGCATTTGCAGGTATTTGTAAATATGCAAATGACACAGAAAGAACCACCAATCAGGAGAATGACACTAGGGTCAGGACAGGTGACTGGCAACACACTGGTGAAGTGAGACCAACCACAGTAAAGCAGTGGAACTATATCAGTCATCAGAGGTCATTCTTCAACTGGTTTTCCGGTCGTGACCCAAGTAAAATAAAATAAAATGGACATTTTGTGGAACATTTTCCACATTTTGAGTTTTCAAATATTTCTGAAAATTTTACAGGATTACAGGTAAAACTACAAAATTACAGGTAATGCTGTACAGGGATTCAGTCCAGCACAGCACTGCATCTGCTTTGGGTTAGCAACCGGAAGCGCTAGGTTAGCGTCACTGACTGGAGCCGTAGCACCAGCCCTCCTGTGCCTGTCATCCGCTTTGCTCCCGGATTTCGGTGTCATTGCGCGCCGGGCGTGTGCCATCTGAATGGGACCTTTGTGTTTCGGGGCCGTGGGGGAGGTTTTGATCGGGGTCAAGGTCTGTGTGGGGCGCTGAGCGGCCACGGGGGGTGCAGGGCCGGGGTTTGGCGGTAATGCTCCATGGCCTGAGCAGTGACCCTTGGTGCACTTTTGTCTGGGACAATGGCGGGAGGATTGTCACTTGGACAGGGTGATGGGCGGCACGTGCCTGCCGTGGTCTTGACCGTGATTGTGTCCCCTCTTCTTTGTTCTTTCCAGCTTTGTTACTCTTCTGTTCCACCCATCCATCCATCCATCCTTTTACTGAACCGATTCTTCCTGGTTAGGGTCGTGGGGTGTGGAGCTGGAGAGTATACCAGCATGCTTTGGGAGGCAGGGATACACCCTGAACAGGTCCTTCCATTTACTTATTTATTTCAGCCTCCCCAGCATTGTTGTACCTGTAGGCTGGTCCTTTTACTACAGCGCCCTCTGCTGGTGAAAGGGAGCCAGTAATAAGCAGCAAGGCACAGTTAGTTTGATGCACTCCGCCATTTCTTTTCATAGGCAAACTCTGCTCTTGACTGTTTAGGTGGCTGCCTGGCAGGGTTCCTAAAGCCTGCAGGAGACTACGCATCACAGCCAGTGGGTGTGGCTCCTGCCTCCTGCCTAATCCATTGTCCCCCTAACTCTCCTTGGCTTGGGTTTGGCTTAGCCATATGATTGGACGGGCCCCTCGCCCGTGAAAAATTGTCTTTGGTCCAAGACAAACACCTCCCCTCTTCTCCTGTCAACACACGTTTAACCCCAACTGGTTTCGGGAAGGGGGCTTCAGCGTGTGTGACATGGATTCAATAAGACCGAAAACCCCATGTTAAAGTCTCTTTCTCTTGTGGGGTGGAAGGGGAACGGAGAAAGGATTCATAACTTCAGTTTGGGCCCCTCCACTGTCCTTGTTGGAGTTAAAATGCCCCCCTCCCTGATACCCCATCCCCTACCTCTCCTGCCAGACACTGTGCATCACATTTAAATGATCTCCGTTCATCAGCCAATCAGTCTAAATGGGTTTGTTATGGTGTGACTTTCTTAATGGATTATCAGAAAGTTTAACTCCAGGCCTGGAGAGCCACACTATCTGCAGGTTTAAATCCAGTCCTGTGGAGGGCCACAGTGCCGGCAAGTGTGTGCGTGTGCACGTTTGATTTGTCTGCATGCTTATGTGTTTGTGTGTCTGGTGTGTATGTGCGTGTGTGTGTGGGGTGGGGGTTGTCTGTTTGAGGTTTATGGAGATTGGAGCTCTCTGAATTTGGAAGGCACCTTTTGTCAGAAGACCTTTGTTGTGCCCTGAAAGCCTGAATCCCAGAGCTATGCATTCAACTCCATAGAGAGAGAGTGAGAGTTTGAATGTGTGTCAGTGTGTGGAGTTATAAGGGTGTTTTATGTTCAATGGAGGGAGGTGAGCTTGTTTTTGCAGATGGAATAGGGCGAGGGACTGCAATAAGTTTTCCCTCTTTGTGACATATTTGTGTTTTTTCATATGTTGGTGGTTTTTGTTTTATTGTCTTTTTTATGTATGTAATGTCATTGGTATGTTGAGAGTAGGTTAAACATTTTAAAGGAAGGTTCGACATTTTTTTTAAATGGAGAGAAGGAGTGAGCGATTGGACAGACAGAGAGAGACGGTCAGGCTGTAAAGCTGATTGGAGAGAGTCAGGGTTTGTTTGGTCAGTACACACACCTGTTACTGTGTTTGCAGAACGGGTGGTTGTTTGAGGATGGAGGTTGCAGTGATAGTTTTATGGAGTAAGAGCAGTGATGGTTTGATGGAGGGGTTTAGGTCTGTATACAGTAAGAGCAGTGATTGTTTGATGGAGGGTTCAGGTCTTTGGGCAGTAAGAGCAGTGATGGTTTGATGATAAGATGGTTGCTGCTCTGCTTTTTAAGGTGGAAGTTCCTATAAGGGTTTGATGATAAGATGGGGGTTCCTATAAGGGTTGAATGATAAGATGGATGTTTAGGTAGGGGTGGTAGGCCTAGGAGTAGATGTGCAGTGTGTTTTTCAGCGACCAGGTGTGCCCTTGTTTCCCTATTTCTTTTTCTTTTTTTCCCCTCCCTCCCCTGTACAGTTGACCACATAGGCCCCAGCTGGCTGGCTGGATCCTGCCTGATTGGATCCATATGGCTGAAAGGGGGTGTTTGTGAGTGTGAGTGTGAGTGTCTGTAACTGCATATATGTGTGCGTGTGTTTCTAGGCCATTATACTTTTGATGAACACATGAGTGTGATTTGTTCGTACAGTACAGACTAATATTGTAATGTTTGTGCCTTTCAGAAGATGGCTGCTTCGTGACATATTTTTGCAATATCAGCTTTTGGCAAGATAGTACATTGTTTAACTTGTCCAAGCTGGCTAATGTTTATCATATTTCGAGGAAACTTAATTAAAAAAATAAAGCAATAGAAATGATATCTTTCTAAGAACGGACCTCTTGACGTCCAGTTGCTAATGGCTATCAAAGGGTCAGGAGAGATGTGTTTGCCATTCGAGGTCATGGAGGTCACTGACCAGGAAGTGGCTTTTTAGATGTGACACGAGAAAGGCTGTGGACACATCATCACTCCGCTGCGATGAAGACCAGCTTTAGCTTCAAAGACAGGCCTGCTGACCACAACTGAGCCTGTTCTGGAAGGTTTAGCGGAATCTATCCGTGTCAAAACTGCCGCTAATTCCCAATGAATACCCGATTAGACCTGTTGAGCACCAAGGGTAATTCTTCAAAGAATTTCAAAGCTGACCTTCTGAAACTGACTGAACATGAATCTGTAATTGGAGCCTCATCCGTTTCAAGCTCGCTGTGAGACAGTAAACACTTGGAAATTGCCATTTACGAGCCATTACAAGGCTCATAAAGCCTGGTGCACCCAACCAAACAGTTTTCTTTAGATTCATTTTTTATTCTGCCTATTTTCTGTTAGGTGTGAGCCCTGTGAAGAGTGCAAAGGCTAGCCAGATTCATTGGCCTTGCACTGTTGCTTTTGTTTGTATTCCATTAGTTTTTAAATAATTTTACTCATTAACTGATGTTGTTTCTGTCGTTGAGTAATGTTAAGTACTTTAGGGTCTTATCTAGAGCAACTTACAAAATTGCAAACAGAAAGGCTTTCGGCAGCAAGCAAAGGTGATGCCTATTTATCAGCGTCATAGTAGAAATGGGTACATAAACCCACAGAAATTTTCTATTTGCATTTAAAGTGTGCATTAAGCCACAAAATACATGTGCATGTGTATTTGTGTGTGTGTACATACCTGTATTTGTGTGTGTGTACATACCTGTATTTGTGTGTGCATCCATGCCTGTATTTGTGTGTGCATCCATGCACAGGTTCCTGTTGAACTGTGGTCTACCTGCAGTGCTAGCTTTGCGTGTTCATGCTTCCTGTGGCTGTTCTTTCCACCAGATGCCCGTACAGCTGTGAGCTTGCATGCTTGTTAAACCTGGAGACCAGAAGCACCTGGATCTCTGTGGCCCATGCACCCTGGCCCCTCAGTCAGGCTTCCTAACTCAGATCTCACCGCACCGCCTTTACCGGCTGTCTGTAAACGGCCAACTGCCAGCTTCATTCACAAGTTTTTGTTCATTAAACACTAAAGGTGTGTTTGAACGCCATGCTGGTGTTAACGGCAGACGTGTGTGTGTGTGTGCGTGCACATACAGCGCTGTATGTGTGTGTGCGTGCGCACATACAGAGCTGTGTGTGTGTGTATGTGTGCACACATAGCTCTGTGTGTGCACACGTACAGCACTGTATGTGTGTGTTTGTGCGCACTTACAGAGCTGTGTGTGTGTGTGTGTGTGTGTGTGTGTGTGTGCGTGCGTGCGTGTGCACTCACATAAGCTCTATCCGCCTCGTTTTCCTAATTATCGGCCCCTTGCTGGGAAAACTGGTGAGTGTTCAATAACAGGAAGGAGGAGGGTAGTCCTCCAGTGCAGCATACAAACCAGAGCCCAAATGGAGGAGCTGTGTGTGTCTGTGTCTGTCTTTGTGCGTCTCTGTGCGTCTGTGTTCGGGGTTGGGTGGGGGGGTGGTACATCAACAGTTCTGCGCTCTTTGAATCCACTGTGTCTGTGTGCATGCTTGCATGCGCTTGTGTACATGCGTTTGTGCGTAGGCTCCCGAAAGTGTGAAATGAACTGAAAACACGTTCCTGTCTGCGCCTTGCCGATCTGTCCACTGCCAAATAAACTCAGGATGCCAAGCCCCTTCCCCTCCCTCTCTCCCTCCACCTCCCCTGTTTATACAGCCAGTCAATGATACTAAACAACCCTCTTTTCAGCCGTGTTAGACTGAACACCTGATAAAATAAGCATGCCCTCCATCTGCTCAGATGAAGAGAGGGCAACAGTTACTGTGTACAGTTCTGCATGACTAAGGGAAAGAAAGGAGAGAAGGAAGGAAGGAAGGAAAGAAATTAAGAAGGAAATATAGAAAATGAGGTTCATCTTAAGGCTTGTGTGTGTGTGTGTCCTGTGATCTCCTGTGATCCCCCCCCTTCAGCAGAAGGACAGTGTCAGGGGTTCTCCCTTATTTGCATTAGCTGTACTATATACAGTTTATCTTTGTTGCTTCTTTGTACAGTAGTTTAAAACATGACCTGTTATTACAATTGCTTGTCATGCTTAATGTTTGGATTATTATCCAGTTGTAGCCATTTTGCTGGTTATTCATCATTGTAATATGCAGTTAGAGCAGTTATGCTTGGTTATTTATGGACTGTGTACCAGTGTGTTATTTGTCTTAACGTGCGGTCTCATGCTTTCACGTGAGGTTTGGCAGCGGCCCAGTTGAAGTTTTGGCACAACTCTGGAAAATACATTTCAGGCCTACAGTGCAACTTTTTGTTTTCATTTTTTTTGTTCAGGTCTGGAGAAAATTGGAACAGGACAAAAGTGTCTTACGAGACAGAACTTTAATGGAAAAACAAGATGTTTAGATTTTTTCTGTTAATTACCATATCTTTTATTGCACGCTGATCCCTCTCTCGCCAGAATGTCTCGTGTTGGGGGGAAATGGATATATTTTCACTATTCACCAGCCTCAGCTGGGTTTTCATTGTTAATAAAAAAAGAAGAAAATAAAGAGTAATACTGTGCATTTGAATTTGTAAAGCTTGTATAAGCTGGTCCCTGAGGCTTTCTCCTGTTGTCCATTGCTTTGTCAGGCTAAAGCACTCAAGGTACTTGATACATTTCTGACAATGACATCCTGCAAGCAAGAAATGTTCAAATACAGGCACAAAGTAATATGCTGATGCACGGCATTCATCTTGTCTGAGACAGTATCTAGGCAAGCATGTTTACTTCAACTCAACATAAAAATCTGATCTTCTTAATAGCAGAAATTGTGCGATGGTTGATGGTTTTCTCATCACTTAGAGCAGAGGTCAGCAACCCTGGTCCTGGAGAGCTGCAGGGCGTGCTGGCTTTTGTTGTTATTCAACAATTAACTGATCAATGAAAGCCGTTGATTACATAGTTCATTCACCTCACCTGGTTTCTTGGGTCTGAATTTGTTGCTGATTTTAAGGTGAAAACAAAAACCAGCACACCCTGCGGCTCTCCAGGACCAGGGTTGCCGACCCCTGACTTGGAGCATGACACTGTAATGGCGTGATGTACACAAGAGCTTTGAAGGAATTTTCAGAAATGTGTAGCATTAATGCATGCTTGTACTACATTACCTTTTTCTTTCCACCGTTCATGTTTTTCTTCACACTATGGAGTTTTTGCTTGCTTTTTGGGGATTCAGGTCAGATTTTTGCTCAATTTTCCTTTCTGTAATGCAAACTGAACAGACACTAATTGTAACACGGTCACTGTAAAAAAAACAAAACACATTACCCACAATCCACAGGTTGCATTATGTATGCCTTCTCAGCTTAACTGCGGAGGCAGAGGTAGGAACCGTGCCCTTTGAATATTAAATGGATAAAATGCTGGTGCAGCCTATTTCTCCCTGTTCTGTAAGTTTTTAAAACTGACACAGTGCTCCGTCCTTTTCATTGCCACACTCCTGAGTACATCTGGAACATTCTCTTGTGGTCTCGGGGGGCCCTTCCAAACTCACTTGCGAGGGACTGGGAAGGTTTGGCCCTGGGAGCTTTGACGTTCGGCTGTGTTTGCAAGCTCCTGGCAGTGTGAATGGGCAGTAACGTGTGAACAGGAGCCACGTTGGGCGCTGCTGGGTGTCTTTTCCTCAGCATTAATCTAGTCGCATGTTCTGGACTGTAGTTCCTGAGGTCACCACAGGAAGTCCCAGAGATCCAGAGCACAGATGACTAATTCCCATTCGACACAAGCGGGGCGCAGGGCTGGTGTTCTTCTGGCTGTAGGGGGCCAAATAACCCCCCCTGCTTGTATCCCATTTCTTTCGTTAACTCACATTTTTCTGATCGCTGCTTTTAAATGTCCCCCTTTCCTGTGGCATTCACTCCTGGTGTCATGGAAGAGTTTGTAGTTTGCCGTCGTCTTTTTTCATGTTTGTTTGATGTAGGATTCCCGTTCCTCTTCATTCTTTCAGACTGCGGAGAGAAGAAGAACCCTGCCATGCCCGGTTCCCCCGTGGAGGTCAAAGTTCACGCCAGACCAGCGCAGTCCGCCATGCCGCCTCTCCCGTCCGTCAATCCGAGCGGGCCCCACCCGGTCTCCTTCTCCTCCACCTCTCGTGAGTTTCCCAGCATTGATCAGATCTGCTCCAAAATGTCTGGCTTACTCCCACACTGGTCACTGTTCGAATCCGGCTGTGCTGTGAAAAGCTTGGCTGACCACACGGCTGAAGATGAAGTTGAGCGCTGGCTAAACTCACAGTAAATCCTCGGTGAAAGATGCATGAACTGCAGAAGCAACCTTTGGAACGTGTCACTCCCCACTACTGTTAACCAGCAAGCTGAACTTCTCTCAGTTCTTTTAAAACTAGGCTTGTTTCCCTGGTGTAAAATCCTGCTATGACCAGCTTAAAATACCAGCTACCAGCTGTTTCAAAACATAGCTTGAGCTGGTCAAACCATGTTGAGGATGGAGCTTGCCTAGCAGGTCAACCAGCTACCAGCTGTTTCAAAACCTGGCTTGAGCTGTTTTTTTTTTTTTTCAGTCGGCTTCTCTTCTGCTTTCCCTTGCAGTGACCAACGGGATGAACCACTCCCCGCCTACCTTAAATGGTGTGCCGTCCCCACCCCAGCGTTACAGCAGTGACCCTTCCTGCTCCTCCTCCTCCTCGCTGGCCAATCAGCAGCTCCCGGCCACCTGCGGGGCCAGGCAGCTGAGCAAGCTGAAGCGCTTCCTGACCACGCTGCAGCAGTTCGGCAACGACATCTCGTCTGAGATCGGGGAGAGTGTGCGCGGCCTGGTCCTCGCATTGGTGGTGAGCATCCAGTGTTCTCTGATTATGAGGGTTTATTCAGTGCAGAGTATGGGAGTGTACTCTGTATCAGCTTATGGGAATTACTGTCTAAATCTTTAAGTTAAGCACCCCATTGTATATGTCGACAATGCATTAAATTTATCCGAACAAAATGCATTATCCTCTGAATAAGGGTGCCCTTTCTGATAAGCACATAAACCATAATAAAGCCCATAGAGTCATTAGTAGCCATTGCAAAGTCTGCTCCTTTGTTTTTATGAATTATTAATGTGGGATCCCCAGACTAAGACGAGCACATTGTCAAATGGCTATAAGAAGACCGATCCATGTTGAGGAATCATAAAGTGAAGAATCATTGAAAAGTTTCTACTGTTCTTTGCAGAACTCGACCATCACCATTGAAGAGTTCCATGCAAGGCTGCAGGAAGCCACCAACTTCCCCCTACGCCCCTTCGTCATCCCGTTCCTAAAGGTACCTTTCACTAATCTCCACCTGTTCTTCATGTCCTTCCTATAGGAACCCCCTCTTTTACTGACCTCCACTCATTTTTCATCCCTTTCCTAAAGGTACCCCCTCTTTCTCTGACCTCCATCTTTGCTAAGGGTACTTGCTCTTTCTCTGACTTCTGTCTTATGATTTTGAGATTGATAGAGAAGCTACGCAAACCCCAAAATGGGCAGGGCTATCATGTAACTTGCTGATTTGATCTATCGCAGAATTTCTGTGTTGAACAGTCTTTTGATATAATTTATGCAAGCCAGTGACAATTCATCCCATGACTACCCTCCCCAATTTGGAATAGCCAATCATCTGCGATCCCCACCGCCGATTCGGGAGAGTATGGACATCCGCGGTTCTCCTCAGAAACATGTGGTGTCGCTTGCTGCTTCTTTTCACTCACTGAGGACAGAGTCAGAGGAAGACCGTTCATATGTGGCTTTGACTCCCAATCTCTATGCTCCCAATCAACCAGCAGGTTAAATGTCAATGCACACTATCCGACTGATCCCTCCCATTTCCTGGGCAACGCAATTGCCAGTTGTACGTAGCCTCATGGAGCTACAGACCTCAGACCTCAGCACTCGGCACTTGTACTGTCCGGATTTTATCCGAGGCCACGAGCCTTATGTATACACCACAGTTTTAACTTGGTCTTCTATCTCTGTCCATAGTCTTTTTTATTTATTTTTTCCTTGTGTTCTCACACACATCAGTAGGAGAGTCTGTGACCCTTTGGAGGTTTGTTTGGAAAATCTGTATTAGCCATCTTTCCAGAGAAGGGAACTGAATAAATAACTGATGGCTGATGGTGCGTAGTCCTCCCCTTCTGCCGCTGAACCTGAACATGTGATGTGACGCTCCTCTATATTTGGTCTGCTTCTTTTTACAAGGAGGCCCCTCTCTGAAATGGGCCTTTTCCTCAGGGCTCAAGGCTCTGGTGGTGTGTTCTGTTGTTTCTCGGTTCCGTTACGAGCTCAGTGCAGCACTGCGGCATGAATACCGCGTGGAAGGCGGAGGGCTATTTCAGAGCTCTGCCTGGCCTCGCTCGCACCCTGCCGAGCAGAGAGCCGCCACATCGCAAATGGCCTCCGAAGAGTGACGGCTACTGAGGGACCCAGTCCAGCAGTTGATTAGTTCTGGATTTGGATTTGTCCCTTGATGAATACAAGGCTATGTTATTCCCTCCTCTGCAAGACCCCCTATGGAATGTGGCTTTCAAATAATAATCTCAACGTTTTACTTAAGTTAACCAGACACTGACTGCTGTCCCATTCAGCCCTCCAAAAAGTGTGATCTTTATGGGTCTGGTGGGTAGACTCCATGTTCCTGTCCCCCATGGTGACCCGGTCCTCCAACCCCGCAGGCCAACCTGCCCCTCCTGCAGAGGGAGCTCCTGCACTGCGCCCGTGCGGCCAAGCAGACGCCCGCCCAGTACCTGTCCCAGCACGAGCACCTCCTCCTGAGCGGCGCCGTGGCGTCCTCCCCCGACTCCTCCGAGCTGCTGGAGCCCAGCGACGCCGCCAAGAGACACACCCCTGACCGGTGAGGCCTCCTCTGCTTTATAACATGCTACAATGTGCTACAATGTGCTACAATGTGCTACAATGTGCTACACCGTGCTACACCGTGCTACAACGTGCTACAATGTGCACTGCCTGCGCTATGATACCGCTAATGCTACTGAGATTATCATTTAATGATAATGCTAAGAAGAATAACCCTGCTGAAAATTCCAGCCTTAAGCGTTTTTTTACACTTTTAGCGGATTGACCAGCTTTTCACCAGTTCACCAGGCTTTTTAGTTTGCCAGTCCACCATTTTGACCATCAGTTTACTCAACCAGCTTAACCAGCCTTGAAAAGGTATGACCAGGTACATACCAGCTATTACCAGCTAAGTGTTGCAAAATGCACCTTAAACCATCTTAAACCAGCTTAGATTCCCAACTGGTCATAGCTGGAATTTTCAGCAAGGAATAATGATAAATATGAATAATAATACTAATGCATTTTCAGGATATTAAATCACTTAAAAGTACCTTAACTAACCATTTTTTTAAATAGCAGAACTCTTTTACAACAGAAAAGTGCTCCTGCGGATTCCTGCAAAATGTTCAACAAAACAGAGAACAATAAAAGAGTACAGTCACAGCAAATGAAAAATGTATTCTTTTCAGTAACCTGCAAGAGCCGGTCCAGCGTCTTGAGCTTTAAAAGTATTTTGCATAATTATTTGGGGCAGCCATTTTGCAGCAGGCAGCTAAGTTAAAGCTTCTGTGTATTTTTTGGTGAGCAGGGCCAAAGAGAACGGCTTCCACCCCCGCCCGGCCAGCGTCCTGGAACCCCCGGCTAAACGAGTGTGCACCATCAGCCCCGCTCCCCGGCACAGCCCCGCCCTGCCCCTCCCCCTGGGCTCTCAGCTCCACCCCACGCCCCCGCCCCTGCAACACTACGCCATGGAGGACATTGCTTTGCCTCACCTGCACTGCGACTTACAGCGCCCCCTGGAGTCCAGAGACCTCAAGGACAGGCCACGCCCAGGTATGCCCCCCCCCCCCAATGTCCAGCTATATGATGGTAGAGTGCTGGCCCGTCAACTGCATATTTTGAAACCCGGATTTAAGGACTAGAAACACAGGTAGAGGGTGAGTCAACATGTCAGTGAGCCTTTTTCAGTGATAGGAAGGGATTTACAGTGGTTTTGTAGCAATATTTTAACACAGAAATCTTACCTATTGTACCTTTAAATAAGTATTAATCCTTACAACTTCCCATATCCTTCCCTTCCCATACCTGCATAACTGATAATGTCTAATGTATCTTACGTCGGACATTTTGTAGTCAGCTGAGTGTGTGTATGAAACTTTACCGTGTGACTCGGTGGTTTTGTGCATACGCTCCCCTGCTGCTCTCTTTCTGCCTGCGTTTGATCTGCGTGGGAGCGCTGTGCTGAGGCTGGTCGCACTTTCAAATAAAATACACTTATTAAGACTTCAAACGCAGAGTGGGTAGAAAGAAAAGCGAGCGGGAGAGAGAGAAGTCCGGTGTGATTCATGGGAAACTGAGATGAGGCGGCAGAGGGGCCCCTGGTGCTCTTGAACCCCGCTACTGAAAAGATCGGTAGAATGGTACGGCAGACCTGGCTCAAATACATAATTGTTTTTGATTCAAATACTTTTCTGTACTTGATTGATCTTGCCTGGCGAAATTGAGCCAACTAAGAGCAGCAGAAGGCGGGGCTTGCACTTTATGACAGTGTTTCATAGGTTCCAATATGCCAGGCAAGCTCAGTAAAGTGAAGAAAAGTATTTGAATCCGAAACAATTCCGTATTTGACCCTGGTCTGCCCGACAGTGAGGATGACCGCATACACAGAGATCATCTTTACCTGAGCCATCTCAAAATAAGTGACCCCAGGAGAATGTAGAGCAGGCAAATGCAATGTGCAGCAATACACGGCAAATGTGTGCACTTTTTGGAAAATAATAACCAATACATGTATTTTATGCATTTTCATAACTATAACAAACCGGAAATTGGCAATCAGTTGTGTATTTGGCCATAGATTTAAAAGTGGTTTCTGATCATGGTGTTCATTTTTATTTAAGCATACTGCAGCGCATTCCTTGTCAGAAAAGCTTTTTAAATATAATGCAGTGGGATAAAATGTGGAGTTAGCCAGGAAAGGGCTGTTTTCGTCGACCCTGGGTGGCGTCAGACCCAGTGTGGGAGCAGATTAGCCAGGCTCGCTAGTCTGGGGTTTGGAAGGGGACCATGCCGCTGATGGTGGTTGTCCCTAAAGAGGACCGTCTCCGTTGCGTCTCTGTTCCTACCCCTTTCAGCTAGGGGGAAGGCTTGGGCGCCTGGGGGAGGAGGGGAGGAGGGGAGGAGGGGAGGAGGGGAGGGGGAGGGGGGGGGGGTGAGGTGCTGACAGCTGACTTCCAGATGTTGGCTGCCTAACATGTTGGAGCGCCGCTCGGAACATCTGTTTCTCATCCAACGCCCCCCGTCCCCGCCGTGTCCCGGAGCCCTGGTGGAGATTAGGCTCCGCGGCGGGAGGGAGGGTCACAGAGTGGGCCCTGGAACACATTTGTCTGTTCCGCCGGGTGATTTAGAGGGGGCCGCTCCGGGGGGACGGGACCGTTCGGAGACGGGGCGAGCGGGGCGGCACTAAAGCCTCCTCAGGAATTTACTAGAAAGACTTGAACTCTGGAAGCAGGTCGACGGAGAGGAACGAGAACAACATGGGCTCCTCTCAGGGTTGGGAGCGCCTGTTCTGCATCTTTAGAGTGAAGTAGTTTACTTTCACTCAAGTAGAGTGAAGTAGTACTTTTAGGGTGAAGTATTTCACTTTTACAGAGTGACGTAGTACTTTTAAAGACGTAGGGTAAAGTAGTTTACTTTTACGCACGTAGTGAAGTACGTAGGACACTGCTGGTGCACTGTTGACCAAGGTGCCTAACCTGAATTGTCTCAGTATACTGTTAAATGCAAAGGTATTAAGGCGGCGACACCATTTTGTTGTTTTGGCTCTGTGCTCCAGTTTAACGGATTTGAAATGAAAGATGAATATGAGATTAAAGTGCAGCCTGTCAGCTCTAATTTCAGGGTATTCGACTGACGAAGGAGCTTGTACCCAAAACACTTGTTTCTTTAAATAAATATTTCTGTATTTGCTGGAATCCCAATACTTTTGGATTGAACAGTCTATCCAGCTGTAATACCAATGCAAAAGCTGTGTAAGTCGCTCTGGCTAAGAGAATCTAAGTGCTCGTAATGTAATTGTTTTCAGTGAGCTACCTCCCAGCATACACTTTCCACCATTAGACGTGCTTTTGGCTGTGTGAGAGAACGTGTTTGCCTTGACCTTATTTTATCTCCATATCTCTCATCAGTCTGCTGTATCTGTCTTTATTACCATAAACTGATGCTCTCCACTTCTCTCTTCCCCATGTTAATCTGTATGGAGACCAATCAGTCCGGCTCTTTTTTGCACAACCAATCTTTTAGTGTCTCATTTGCGTGACCAATCATTTAGAGTCTTATTTGGCTTTATCATTTTGGCTCTAATTTGCATGACCGGTGATTTATGTTTTTATTTGCATGACCAACCTGTTGGGCTGTTAGGATAATGAAAGGTGCTAAATGCTGATATGTACATGTAAGTGTTAGTAAAAATGTAATCATGGCTGCACAGCAGAACTGCTCAGTGACTACGTTTGTTCTAATATTCTAATACATTTGTTCTCATATATGCACGTTAGTGTTCAGCCACAGCTAAAGACATAATTTGTCTAAAATGGTTTACTTTGATCTGATACAGTAGTGCACCAACATTAGGTGTAGTCTACTGTTTAGCATCATCTGCTTTTGCATCTTTTTACTCAGGCACAAACAAGGGCTACCGCGAGGAGCCGGTGGACCACAGGTTGACGGACAGGGAGTGGGCAGACGAATGGAGACACCTTGATCACGTAAGGTTTCCCGTCACTCAGACCTGATCAAAGCTGATTACACGTTTAAGTCACCTCACCTGGTTTCTTGGGTCTGAACTGGTTGCTTATTTGAAAGGAAAAAGACCCTATTTTCTCATATGCAAATATCGATGCTTCGAAATATTGTTGTCATACTGCATCATAATAGAGTTTCCATCGACCATTTCATCAACATCTGGTAGATGTCCTTGACGGACTTAGCAATGAACTCTAGGAGCTTGAGGTGAGGGAAAGAGCATCCTACTGACACAATTGCTGACTTACTTGATTAACAGAGCACATGTATTTGCACCTGTATCAATGATGGATTATGGGTTCATAAAGATTATGACAAGTGGGTGAGTGTATGAATCCAAATTAGATTTTCCTTTTAAACCGGAGTGAAGTTATTCCCACCTCTATGGTTGGGAGCAATTTGTCTGTTTGTAAGTGCTGTCTTCTACAGCAGTGGATGATGCATCGCCAGCCTTGGGTTATTTGTATTATTGTCTGTAGCTGATGAAAATACATGTCTCCACACTGCAAAGAAGTCTATCTTAGCAGTTGTTTCAGGTTTATAATGAGACTTCAAATCTAATGTTCTTCTCTCAAATAGAAAATGAAATTATTTTTTGCTTGACAAGTTAAATTGTCTTACCCCGTTGGCAAATCTTGAAATTAGTAAAACTGCCTCACTTTATTGGCAATATTTTTGTCTTCACAAATAATTTAGAAATATAGACTAAAACACTAGTTGTGATTGACTTACTTTGTAGTTTTTGCAGTGCGGTTTCTTTGGGTACCTTTTTCCTTGTTGACCGTCCCTTCAGCCCCTGGGGACTGGGGTAGGAGACCCCTTACGTTCCACATTCGGCGAGCTCTAATAGGCAGCAGGCTGACGGTGTTCTGGGCGTGGCTGATATACCTGACTCCCCTCCTCCAGGTGCTGAACTGCATCGTGGAGATGGTGGAGAAGACACGGCGGTCAGTCAGCGTGCTGAGGAGGTGCCAGGAGTCTGACCGCGAGGAGCTCAACTACTGGAGGAGGCGCTCGAGCGAGCAGGAGGAGGTGCGCAAGAGCGGGCAGCCCCTCCCCAAGGCCCGCAGCCCCCACAGCAGGGAGGCTCTTCACACAGGTGCGCTCCTCGAGCCTGCAAACCAGCACCACGCATGGAGTACTTTCCACAAGAATATAAAACCCAGT
Organism: Conger conger; assembly: GCF_963514075.1. Classification (NCBI taxonomy): domain Eukaryota; kingdom Metazoa; phylum Chordata; class Actinopteri; order Anguilliformes; family Congridae; genus Conger; species Conger conger. The sequence goes on from NC_083769.1 coordinate 17,079,379, forward strand.
GAAGGTTCATGGTTGGACATGACAGATCTTTCATAAGTAGTCCTCAAAGCCGTCCACTGACTCTAGCTGTAGACACTTACCCTATGGCTACGTCTTTCTACTACTCTGATTCTGATTTCCCAGCAAACAAAACTACTCTAATGAATTCCAAACACTGATTAGATGTTCTTGTTTGCTGATATTAACAGAGATTAGATGTTCCCCTTAGATTGGTATTCTTTGGGGTGTGCACATTTGGTAAGGTTTTTAAGAGAACACTTCTTGGTGTCCTTTTGAAAGTACCGTGTCTAAACACTGCCCTCTTGTGGCTAGCCCATCTGGGTTGCCGTTTCAAGAACTGTCTCAGGTTCCTCGGTTCAGCGATAAAAACCATTCGGTTCCGTCCGTCCACTGTTGTGCAGATGTTAGTCTCTTCATTAGCTAAACTGTGGTGAAGATACCTTTGTCAACAGCAGTTTTTGCTATCAAATAAAACTTCCACAAATTAGGTGTGAAGTATGCTTGAAGAACAGCTTGGTTTTTAGTTTGCTTTCGGGGAAAAGGCTAAGGTTTGCGGGTTTGGGTCAGGCATAAGGATTGTGCCGGTTGCTCTCTAAATTGTATTTCTGTCACCTCAGACTCCCAGCTGACTTCCCGGTCCGGACTGGGGTACGTCCCTGATGAGATCTGGAGGAAAGCAGGTAAGGGGTCCATTCTGGTGAAACTGGGGGGTTTGAACCCGAAATCCATTTCTAGTGTTCATACTTATTTTGTTACTTATTTCCTTTAATGACAGTCCATAAGTGACAGCTGTAGTCTGCTCTTAACCCTTTAAGATGTAAGATGACACATACGTGATTCAAATGTTAACTGAACATTGTAATGCTGATGGCACATTGACTACTGGAAATAGTCTAGAACTGACTTGGAACTTCAGAAAAACCTATTCTTCAAACTGTGGTCTGTGAACCAGCTTTGATGAATAGAGCTTAATGAACCAAAGTAATTACAGGAAATAGAAGTTGGCATGAAATCCAGAAAAGGATACAACCCCTTCAAGAGCGGGTTTTCCCCACCCCTGACCTAAAGCTACAGTTACTCGGTGTGCTTGTGCTCCCAATTGCCTCAGTAGTACTCTGGGCCCTGTGACACTAGGTGCCATAGCCCCTACTTGCCGAATTACAGTGGAGCTATAGTCACTGTCCTGTCTCTGAGATCTAGCCCGGGGTCAAATTCGTAATTGCTTTAGATTCAAATACTTTTCTTTGCTTTATTGAGCTTGTCTGGTGACCTATGACATTCTCTCAAAGGGTGCAAACCCCACCTTCTCGTCCTCTTGCTTGGCTCAATTGGACCAGGCGAGATCAATCGAGCACAGAGAAGTATTTGTATTCAAAACGGTTACTTATTTGGACCCTAACCACCCAGACATGGACAGAAAGGCAGGCAGATATTTCAGCTGAAAAGGAGGATTTGAATTCTGGGCTCAGAGTGTAATTATTGTCAGGATACTCCCTAAATGACACAGAGAGCATTAGCGTTCAGAGCGGGCACTGGAGTCTCTCGTGTCCTGTCACTGTGAAAGTAGAGGAGTTTGCGTCACGGGGTAAATTTAGACGCGGCTGGCAGGATTAGCACGCAGCTGCCTTACGGATCCTCAGCTGCTGCTCCCGCCCCCTACGCCAGGAGGGCAGTGAGTCAGGCGCCACTCAGACCAATGAGGGGCCAGCCTGCTCCCGGATTCATTCACACATCATTTATGGGACTCCCAGGAGGCATTAGCTCCGCTGCAGCCAGAAATCTAATCTCTTAAACTTGCCTTTAAAAACTTGCAATATGCAAATACAACCAGGCAGCCTAAAACTTTATCTTACTGTGGTAAATAACTACAATGTGCATGCCTAGATCCACAAGTAAGTGGCAGTGTGCAGTAGTAAGTAATGGTAGCCTACACAAATGGGTAGAAATTAAAGGTACCTTTACTCCATACTGGTACTGGCCCAGTTCAAGCACTGCTTCAAAGAAATACTGAGTGTGTTGCCAATATGCATATTTCTATGACCCTTCATGGCACAGTTCTTGAGAAGCACAGTGACAGAAGAATTCCTGGGTAAAATCCCGTTCCTCTCATTATGGCGGACAGGTTCTCACTCCACCTTCCAGCTTAGCTACTTCGGAAAAGGAAAGAACAGGGACGCTGTCCGACTCCCAATTGTTTGAAGCCATATCTTCATGCAGCACTGTAATGTTCTGTAATTAAAAAATCCGAATCAAATCGAATTTCCGTGGTCTGTTTTACAAACAATACACTTTACAATGGGCCTTGGCCTCAATCCCCAAAAGACCAAGGCAAAACTGGTGTAAAATCCAGGGGTAAGAAAGTAAAAGGCCTACCATGTGTTTTTTCCACCCGTGAACTCCACCAGCTGATTTCACTGATTAGTTCTGCCACCTGGCTGAAGGACTGTGCTAATTAGCAAATCCAGGTGACTGGTACAAAACTGGATTTTCCAGCTTTGGTGGCTGACTCTGGTTTTGGCTGAATGGCGTTACACTTCAGGATGAGTGAAGGCCTCAGTCAGCTGGAGAACTCCAGAGGTGGATTCAGGCCTTGTGGTTGGTTAGCGGTGTGTAAGAGGTCGTGACCCCTGCTCCGCCCGCCCCACAGAGGAAGCGGTGAACGAGGTGAAGCGGCAGGCGGTGGACGAAGTGCAGAAGGCGGTGGTCGACGCGGAGCAGAAGGCTTTGGAGATGATCGCCACCGAGCGTGCCAAGATGGAGAAGACCCTCGCCGAAGCCAAGCAGCAAGCAGCCAAAGACGCCATCCTGGTCATCAACGAGCAGGAAGACTCCAGCGAGGTGAGGACTATGTACACACACACATACTTATGACAAGGAGAGGAAAGTTGTATAAAATTAAAATGAGGCATTACAATAAGGTTACATGAACTGGCATTGACTAATTTCTGATAAGTTCATCTGGTTAATTTACTGTTTTGTTCATGTAATTGTAACTATAAATCCTAACTATATTTGTTAATGGCAATTCATATTGGAATGAAAAAACAAGTAAAGTATTTGTTAATGGTTAACTTATAATAGGTTTATCATACGGTTTGCTATGTATAAACATACGACGAATACATTAGTTAGTGGTTAACAAATACAGTACATTAAGCATGAAATAAGCTTTTCATTAGTTCATATATTTATACATCATGTAGTTGTTCATCATGCTGAATTGAACGGCCTACTGTAGCGTAGTGGTTAAGATGCATGACTGGGACCCTCAAGGTTGTTGGATCGATCCCCGGTGTAGCCACAATAAGATCCATACAGCCGTTCGGCCCTTGAGCAAGGCCCTTAACCCTGCGTTGCTCCAGGGGAGGATCGTCTCCTGCTTAGTCTAATCAACGGTACGTCACTCTGGATAAGAGCGTCTGCCAAATGCCATTAATGTAATGTAATGTAATGTAAAAGTGTGACCCGGCCTTGTTGTGGTGTAAGTGTGACCCGGCGTGTGGTGTAAGTGTGACCCGGCCTTGTTGTGGTGTAAGTGTGACCCGGCGTGTGGTGTAAGTGTGACCCGGCGTGTGGTGTAAGTGTGACCCGGCCTTGTTGTGGTGTAAGTGTGACCCCGCCTTGTTGTGGTGTAAGTGTGACCCGGCGTGTGGTCTAAGTGTGACCCGGCGTGTGGTGTAAGTGTGACTCGGCCTTGTTGTGGTGTAAGTGTGACCCGGCGTGTGGTGTAAGTGTGACACGGTGTGTGGTGTAAGTGTGACCCGGCGTGTGGTGTAAGTGTGACACGGTGTGTGGTGTAAGTGTGACCCGGCGTGTGGTGTAAGTGTGACCCGGCGTGTGGTGTAAGTGTGACCCGGCGTGTGGTGTAAGTGTGACCCGGCGTGTGGTGTAAGTGTGACCCGGCGTGTGGTGTAAGTGTGACCCGGTGTGTGGTGTAAGTGTGACCCGGCCTTGCTGTGGTGTAAGTGTGACCTGGCGTGTGGTGTAAGTGTGACCCGGCGTGTGGTGTAAGTGTGACCCGGCGTGTGGTGTAAGTGTGACCCGGTGTGTGGTGTAAGTGTGACCCGGCCTTGCTGTGGTGTAAGTGTGACCCGGCGTGTGGTGTAAGTGTGACCCGGCGTGTGGTGTAAGTGTGACCCGGCGTGTGGTGTCTCCTCTGCGCAGAGCTGCTGGAACTGCGGGCGCAAGGCCAGCGAGACGTGCAGCGGCTGCAACGCCGCCCGTTACTGCGGCTCCTTCTGCCAGCACAAGGACTGGGAGCGCCACCACCTCATCTGCAGACCAGGGCTCCAGGCCCAGCCCAAACCCGCTGGGGCCGCCCCGCCCGGCCCGGCCCCCGGCCCCGAGAAGGGCCCCTCCGCCTCCCGCTCGTCCACGCCGGCATCGGCCACGCCCTCGGAGACCAACGGCCACTGAGACGCTCGCCGCCGCGGAAACGGGGCGCGCTTCGTTTGGACAGGCCGGGGGAGGGGAGGGACGCGGGGAGAGACGGACAGTCTTGGCCTCGCCCACGCCTCTGCTCCCCCGGCACGACGGGGATGTTTAAATGGAAATTTCCGTTCCTGAGTTTTACATGCAGAACTGAACTTTCAGGCTTTAGCCAAAACCGATTTAGTTCACAGTGTAACGCACGCGCGTCTCCCCCGCTGGGTTGCGTGTATGATACAAAGGGAACTCTGAGAAGAAAAGACTTGACTCGTGTTCCCTTCATTAAATGTACTCACCGTCAAGTAGACAAGAGCATTCAACAGCTGGCTTCTGCTCTTGCTTTGGGACACATTCGGTGTGTGAGGCTCTTCTGTATTTTTATGTGTGGCTTACGCCGTTGGTTGCTTGCTTTTTGAGTGTTGTTCCAGACGGCAACATAAAATTAAATAATAATATTTGGGAGACCAAACAATTGTTTAACCAAAGTTTTCTGTTAATAAAATACTTCCTCATTCATATTTGTATTTGGCTCTTAAGCACAGGAAAGAAACTGCTTAAACATGGCTTGTGTTGAATCTCTTTCTGATACATGAACCCATTAAAGGTGCTGCCAGTCACTGAGTATTGGTTCAGAACTGTAAGCCACCAATTACACACTCCATCCACCCTTGGAAAAATGCTCCCCGATCACTGTGTTCCACTAGCTTGGTGTTTAATACATATGTACAATACATATGTTTAATATGTCCATTTGTCCATATCCATTTCTATTCTGTTAGGTGTTTGTGTAGAACACTGTGTTTACTCATGCATACAGTTAACATATGAAAAATGGAAACCATGTAAAATACAAACCACAGAAACATCTTTTTTTTTTTTTTTTGTGCAAATGTTCACTTCCTGGATAAGCTTTACCTTCGTATGGGCTTTAAATCTCAGGACTATACTGTACATTGTTAATGTCTATTAAATGCATATGAAAATAATACTTTTCTTCAGTGCCATATTTTCAGTTCATCATGGATGGTTGTTGACTACAGTATATCATTTAAGAAGTTAAATCAATGAGGGTTGTGTTTAATCTTTGGCCTGGTTGTCTAAGATCACTCTGGCGACACCTTGTGGATGCTTTTATGTTTGTGCAGCTATTTGATTCTACACTATTTGCTAACTTGCCTGGTGCAGTTGAGGTAATCAAGATGACCAGACCTGTTTATGAGTATTTCATATGTAGGTTGCAATACACCAGGCCAGCTCAGTCAAGTGTAGAAAATTTGAATTCAAGTGCGTGTGTTGCATTGGTTTACCTCTGACATTTTGTTTGAGCACCTTTGAGGGTATTGTTGCTAGGAGATGGCAGGGGGAGCAAATAAGATGAGGGCATGAGAGCAGCCACTGCTGCTTGTTGTGTAGGAAATGCCATTTCTGCAAACACACGTTAGCACTGTGTACCCTGCTCTGGGGAGAACAAAATGGTGTTGGTGGGCAAGTTGGGGGCATTCTTCCCTGAAGACAAATAAACCCCAATGGCCCAGAGCAGGGTTGGGCACACTGTGCTGTAGGAGACACCCTCATCTGGATGCGACAATAGCACCAGGTGCTGACTCACTGTGATCATTAAACATCCCACAACACTTATAAAGAGTGGGGGGTTCCCTGGCGTCCTGGCTAAATTCCCAAACTGGCTCCATCGACCTGCAACCTCTTCACCTCAGCTGATGTGGTATGAGTGTTCTTGTGCAAAATGGCTGCTGTGCATCACCCGGATGGGTACTACACATTGGTGGTTGAAGATAGTTACTCCCTTGTCACTGTAAAGTGCTTTGAGTTTGTGAAAGAACCTCAGTTTAATTCAAGGTGGACAGGCTGTATGTTGAGTACCAATAACACTACAATAGATGTTAAGGTCATTATCTTATTGTTAAGACGTTAAGCATTATCTTTACAGGGCATTACATCTCCAGTTTAGCTGAAAATGCATGTCGATGCCAGGTATTGACATCAAATTCTCTTAATACCGCTTATCTCCAGCAGATGGCACTTTTTCCACAGAAAACAAAAGCTAAAAGCACCGTAGTCAAAAGAGTTCTGAAACGATCCATACCGTTTCAGCTCTTAATAAAATATAATCGCTTTAGTTCAGGGTAATGACCTATAGGGTATAAAAACACGGCAAAAGCACAAGCTGAGCATTGTTTTTGCCTGGTTTTAATGTCCTCATTCAAATTATTCTCATGGCGAAGCAGTGCCTGGTTGTACTGTGGAAATGTCAAAAGGCAGCAATGCTGGTCAAAACGACGAGGAGGACTATTATAATCAACAAAAAACTGACTATTATCTTTCAATTGATTCTGAGAAAAGACCTCGGAGAGCAATACAAGGAAATGATAATAAAAAGGCTACTGTGTGTATTATTTTATTACTTTTCTATGAGCAGGTGGAAAACCCCAGATGGCAAAAAAGTGAACCCTGGACAATGATTTTACAAGATATGAATATGGGATTTTGCATTGTAATTATGAAATAAAATTCAGTCCGCTATGTTTATTAGCTAGTTTAATATCTAGTACTGGGTAGGACCCATGTTTGCCGCCAGGAGAGCCTGAATTATTTCTGGAATGGATTCAACAAAGTGCTGGACACATTCATTAGGAATTTTCATCCCTGCTCACTTGATACCAGCATACAGTTCCTGAAAATTTCCACACATTCATGCCATTAGAGCAAACAGAAATCACTGTCATGTTCGTGGAACCAACATGAGATATTGCGTGCTTTGGGGCACGTCACATTATCCTGCTGAAGGACCATTTTAAAAGCAGAAAATAGACTGTGGCCTTACACATGTTTAGGGATACACACGGTCAGCAACAATGTTTAGGTTTGCTGTGGAATTCAAAAGATGTTTTGAATAATGCTTTGCTATTAAGGGTATTAATAGCATTAATGTGTGGACGAAAACATCACACCACCACCACCACCAGTGTACACTGTTCATACAAGGACAGTGGATCCATGGATTCATGCTATCTATACCAAATACTGACTATAAGTGGAGAGGATCACGGCATGGTCTTGGTCATGGGGCGGTCTGTAGGGTATTGGTTAAGGTAAATGACTGGGACACGCAAGGTCGGTGGTTCTAATCCCGGTGTAGCCACAATAAGATCCGCACAGCCGTTGGGCCCTTGAGCAAGGCCCTTAACCCTGCATTGCTCCAGGGGAGGATTGTCCACTGCTTAGTCTAATCAACTGTATGTCGCTCTGGATAAGAGCGTCTGCCAAATGCCAATAACGTAATGTAAAGTAATATAATGGTCTTCTGCTGCTGTAGCCAATCCACTTCAAGGTTCAACACGTTGTGCATTGAGAGATACCCTTCTGCACACCTCTTTGGAAAATCACTGTTATTTGAGAATTTGTGGCCTTTCTGTGAGCAAGTCTGACTATTTATCTCCTTAACAAGGTGTTCACCAACAGCCCCTCACTTGTTGTTTTTTGTTTATCGCACCATTTCTCTGTGACCTAGATCATGCATCTCGTTCATTATAATGTTTGGTCAAAACATCAACTAAAACTCTTCACCATGTCTGCATGCTTTATATATTCAGTAGCAGCCACATTATTCAGTGTGGAGGAGAAGCCTATTTGTGTTAACCAGCCAGCATATGAAATAAAGTGGCCACTGGATGGATACTACTGTTCTTTGATCTCCCCAAACACAGTTCTTATATCTTTAGTGTGACCTAAAAAAAATTAAGTTGTGAATTTGGTCCTTATAGGTGGGTATTCAGACAACTTGCCCATTCTTTTCAACATTTTAGATGAAGGATCATTAACGCGGGGCTCCCAGAAAACAGAGAGCTGCTCCAAGTCTGACGCAGATATCCAGCCATGCACAGGCATTTTAAAGTCATGTAGGCCTAACGGCGCCATCGGTTTGAGTTAATAGTGTACACTACGGCTTTGAAATGAAGCTTAGCCTAATGCTTTTGCTGAAACCTTTCACAACGCACTGTGCCGGAAACAATACTACTGAAGGCATAATTGTCCCGCTCAGCCCATATTGACATTTAGATATTTCCACCCTGGCCTTAAAGAGTCCTTCTTAGTACTAAATATGACTACTTTCATTTACATAACTTTAATATGTCCCAAACATTATGGTGTCCTAAAATTGGGTGGGTGGATGAAAAGTGCCATAATTCCTACATGCCGAAACCCAAATGTATAAAAATACATTTTAATAAAAGCTCAGAATTTGCATGCAAATTGTTTCATTTAATCTAAAATTGCAAAGTACAGAGCCATATCAATAAATAAATGTTTTTGTCACAAACCTTATGGAGTTGTACATTGTACATGAGCATAACTTATTTAGTCTTTTCTCCAAGCACCTGTTTTTAATTATTTTGCCAGGTGGTCAAACCTCTTCTTTTCAAGTTACTGATTCAGAACATGGCAAAATAATCAGAAATAATCTGGAGGCATTTACGATGTCCCGGCAATGTGTCTGTATTCTTATGGCCAAGGTGTGAAATGACATAGCTCAACAGGGTCAGTACACAGCTTAGATTCATTGGAGCGATATTTATAGGCAGGGCCATGGTATTCCCAGTGTGGTTTATCAAAAGGGACCCAGCCTGTACATTCTTGTGACAGTCCAGCTGCCATAAAAATAATTAATGGCCCTTTTCATGGCTAGTGACAGCAGTAGGTTAATTAGACCTCTGTGGAATAGCTGTTCTCTTTTGAACCCGTTCCACGGAATGGTATTAACTGTGTTCCTCAGTCACCCTCCCCACTTGACCATAAAAACCGTATTACTCCCCACAGGCATAGTTGAGGATGTCCTAGTTTCACTCCTGCCAGTCCCAAGAATTCCCTCATGTGTTTTCTTTTCATATTATTTAATAATATCTACTTCTAATATTATGACCCAGTCTGGAGTCAGGAGTCAGGCTAATTCTGCAATTGATATTGACATTGTCCACTACTTACCTGTGACATGGATAACATAATACTGACAAACTTCACAGAAGTTGGGGGTTTGTCATATTAACCCCAGTTTGAATGTCCTGACAAGGTGTGAATGTTCGCGATCTAAACTGAGTTTCCATAAACCCCATAATGGGAGGAGCTATATTTATTTGAACAAATTACATGGTTTCACTCTTCCCCACAAAGCACTATGATTGGTTCAGATCACTCTGAGGCATAATGTAGAAGATTTTGGTGTTTTTAAACCTCTCTCGGTGTGGCTAGTGAATAGTGCCATATGAGCACGGTTGCTTGTGTTGTCAATCTCTTGGAGAGAAGACCTATGTTTGAATTAGGGCCTACTAAAAGTGACAGTAAGCAGAAATAGAAATCAGGAACAGATTGCAGGATGGGGCCAGCCAGATAAGCGAAAGCACAGACAGTGCAGTATGTTGTCCAGAAAAAGATTTCATCAGCAAAAATGACAGGAATGCAGGTAGCCAGATCTATCTTTGGAAACGAGAGTTACAAAACCGCCTAGTCTTAATACTGCAAGGGAACGGGTTAACCGTGAGTCCACTGAGGGGGGGTGAAAACTAATCAGCTAATGGGTCAGTTGGAAGTGAATGGAGGTGAGGTGGGTTTGAAGGACATAAGGACAGTGAGGTTGATATATTCTATCAGAAAGCTGAAGTAGATCCTGACGTAATATAAAGGTAATGAGTGAGTGCATTGGAGGAAAGGCTCCAGACAAGATATAAAAGGCTGAGAGAGATTGGGCAGGGAGCTTCTTGTGTTCTTTTGAAGAGTGAATACTAATAATATGAAATGGACAGTGGTATCTGATTACACTGACAAAAACCCTCTTCCCGAGTCATAGTTCCCCTAAAAAAAAAACACTTTCCCAGCAGAAAGTGCAACATCACTGTCACCTCCAATCTCCCCCTCCTTTACTCCACTCGCCCACTACCACTCCTCTCCAGAGTAAAACCCGGCCGGGCCCTGCCCACATCTGGAACATAAAAATGCTGTTCTGGGTTTTCCTCTGAGCAGTTATGCAGCTAACTGAGTAATCTGCTTTGTGGAACAGGCCCCAGTTTACAAAACCACAAAAGCAGAGTGTATTCTAAATTATTTAAGTCAACTGAGGACTCTTTAGCAGCTATGATCTGGGGGAATCAATGGTAGTAAGAATACAAGGGATTGTGTGTAGACCATCAGCAGGGGGTGATTATGTGGGCGTATGGAGACAGGAAAAACATTGAAGAACTAATGAAGACAGCTGCACTATATTAATTAAATGGGATGGAACACACATTTATTTTTTGTATTATCACACACACACAGCTTCAGTAATTTCTTTATCAAAGCATTTTAAATATATGTCAGACAAATATACGTTCTGTAGTTTATTCACACCTAATACTAACCCAGATTTCTAATGGTACAATAGCCGGCGCACACACACAGACACACAGACGCACACACGTGCACGCATGCACTCACACACACACGCACACATGCGCACAAACACATAGGTACACGCACACACACACACACACACACACATCCTGTATACAGTCCTCACTTCTAGGTTTGTATGTCTTGGCAGCTCAGATGAAGGAGGCTTGTCATTGGAAGAGCTCTGAAGAGCTTACGGAAACCATTTTGCTGTCTCTCTCAAATATGTTACTTTGAATAAGTGTATCTCTATAGAAATGCACCAGGTAATGTCAACTTTCTAACATTTAAGTATTATTACACTTTTCTAAGATTGATTCAGACTCGCCTTAGAGGTGTTCAGAGGTGCTGAAACACCTCACAGATAGAATGTTGACCTTCCCCCAAAATGGTGGCCCAGCCTGATAAAGGTATCTGGGAAATCCATTCAACAACTGTACACTTGTCTTTGACCTTCAGTTACAACTGTTTCTACCTGTAAATTGCATCCGTATCCACCCAGATTTTTCCTCTTTGGACCATTGGACTGGACCCATCTCTACCCTTGGATCGAGACTACATTGTGAAATTGGCCTGTCTCCACCTTCTGTCTCAACCCTTAACTCAAGTTCTAACTGTCTATCAATAAATCACCCCTGACGACCATGAAATTGTAGTTGTCTCCACCCGTAGTACCCCTGCCGTCCCTCCCTCAGATCATTCATGTTCCCTTACGATCCAACCTTGTCTTGCCCAGTGATAAAAGTGTGTTTCAGTAGACTGGGTAGTTTCAGAGGGGGTGATCATTTTTAACCTGATAAGGTCACATGACTCGCTATAAACGTGGGAGAAATAAATTGCAAAGACCCAAATATGGCCAGAAGCTGTCAGGGTAATTTCACTGCTATTGTTCGGTCCTTTCAAAGGTAGATATTCATGAGCCCATGATTAATGCATTTCCAGTACATTTCAAAGGCCTTCACGGTTCAGAAGGAGGAAATAACACTCTTCCTGTTCCGTTCTTTTTCTACAGAGAGCAGCGCAAGAAAAAAGCAGGTGGCAAGAAGCTATAGGCAAAGCTCCAGTCACTGATTAGAAACAAACAAGGGAGACAAATATATGCATTTGTTTCTGGAAGGTCTGCAGCTGGAGGCACTGCAATGCTTCATCTTCGAAAATACATTTTATAAAGTCTCGCTCAGAGTTTAATAAAGTGCCCATTTCAATGAAATACAAACAAAAAACAATACAATCATATTATGCCTAATGCATTACTGGAAAGACTGATGCAGTGGATAGTTCACTCTGCTTTTGTCTGTACAATGGTGCTAAAACAACAATAAAACGTATAACTGAGATACTGTTAACGCAGAATACTTGGAACAATTATGGACAACAATTTATTTCACGCCCAAATGAGACATGGCATCCCAGAAATTTCTCAAAGCGTTTTTTATTAACATATTTGATACCAACAGACAGGCACAAAAGGGAGAATGACCTGCAGGGTCAGGACAAGCATGTAGTTTAAATTTTTAATGGTAAAAGGGTTTATTTCCTGAAGCAATACTCAGCATGTTACCAGTCTGGGGCAAGGTAAGCATGCTTCTCCATGCCAGTTAACTTCCCATTTTTAGTGGTTAAAAACCAAAAACAACAAAAGACTAAACTAACTGAAAAAACAACAGCCAGTTTGGAAGCTGATAATGTGGTTTTTCTTTCAAGTAGTAGGTCTCGGAGTAAACCACGTCTCTTCCACAAAAACAATTTCTAAAAGACAGTTGTACTATTTCTGTTGTTTGGCTAGGCACATTGGATTTGAAATGAAACAGTATGAGCTTAAAGTGCAGACTATCACATTTAATTTCAGGGTATTTACATCCATATTGGGTGATCTATGTGGGAATTACATCACTTCTTTTACATAGTCACCCCATTTTAAGGGACCAAAAGTAATTGGACAGTTGGCTTCTCAGCCGATTGTGATTGGACAGGTGTATTCAATGGCTTCCTTATTGCAGGTATAAGAAAGCTTTCAATGTCTAATCTTGGTTTGAGGCATTTGATTGCTTTGGAGTCTATTATTATTGGTGTTTGCGCCAATGAGTCAAGGAAGCTATGAGGAGGTTGGGGAATTTTAGAAAAAGTCAATAGGCTTACCAAAATAAACAAGGATCACCAGATACAGATGTAAATAACCTCTAATTAATGTTGACAATCGGCACATTAATCTCATATTTGTTGCTTCATTTCAAATACAATGTGCTGGAGAGCCAAACAAAACTGAAATAGTACCACTGTCCAAATACTTACAGACCTCACTGTATGTGTAATAGCTGTTTGTCAATGGGCTCCCCAGCTTTAGTTGTCAGCGTTCCAAGTCTAGCTGGATAAGCATGAGCTGGATGTCATTAAATAGATATTGTGAAATATTCACATCCGCCTCCTTTATAGATTTGATAAACTGGTGTTCTTTCAGTAGAATTCACAGTATCCATGTATAGTCAAAAATAATGGAAATTGATTTGGAGCTTTGGATTCTCTATTCTGTGAACAATTGTTATCTCTGTATTGTGTATTCTGCCAACTGTCTTTGCCCTGAATGCAAGTGGAAGCTTTGGGGAAACACCTGGCTCCTCAGCAACAGTTTCTCCTGATACCACTGGATTAATGACAATTTGCAAGCAACCAGAAAAAAATAATTAGCCAGTCATGCTGACAGAACAGCTAAAATAAATAATGAACTCATAATGAAATAGGCTAATGTAATAAAAAAATGTAATACTATAATTATTTTGATTTCCTTCGCTTCCTGGAGCAATGAAAGTATAGAGATGGTCTTACAATCCAGCAATGATGACTTGTTCAGCAGTTATCAGGGAAGGCAAATTACTACAGTCGAGCCACAATTACCGCATGACAGGAAGGTAACTCCAGTGATGCCATGTGTCAACAGTCCCACACTGTGCTCCAATCAATTATTTAATGCCGGCACACAGGGCCCACTGCGATGATCCGTGCCGTCCTGCAAAACGAAGCTTGTGGGGACAACTGGGATTTTTCTATTGGTTGCTGTTTTTTTTTTTTTTAATTTGTTATTGAAAATGGCTTGCTGTTGTCACACCTTATCTTCAAGCCCTACAACCAATTGGCATGCAACTGCATTTTTTTCTTTGAAGACAAACTAATATTAGCAAGACGGTACAATACATAAATACACTTCACTTTAGTAGAACTAATAGTCACCATAGATGAACATTAATTACAAAAGAAGGGTCAAGCAAGTTAGACAGTACTCCTTTTCTATATTGTACATTTTCGTCAAAGTGTGGTAAAATTATATTTGTGTGTGCGTGATTCTGAATTAAGGAAATTAATGTTGTACGTAACCAATATCCTTTATTCACCATACAGGTAATCCCTTTAATGTGCAGAACTCAAAAGCATTTACAAAACACTGGGATTTTCAAGCAAAACTTACAATTTTCCATGATGCACCTACAAACTAATAAACAATGTAATTCAAACACAAACACTCGCAAATCAGAGAAATTCATGCAAACACTTAACAAGGTATTTTCGTCTTGACAGCTTTTGTAGGTATTCATGAATACATTTCAAATTAGACAAAACTCAGTCTTACTGAAGTGCTGGAAAAATAATTAAGATCCTGTTACACCCCCATAATGCAGTCAACATTATTAATGCAGAATTCAGTCGTGCTTGGCAAAGTTATCAACAGCATGACTCAATGCGGAATAACATGATTGTTCCACGGGGAACTACACTACTGACTCATGTCAGCCACATATCCCATTGAAACAGCATGCCAAAAACAAAAGCTACTTTTACTCGGGATTAATTTTGTGTGTTTTCTTAATGTTGTCGTTTGTTTTTTTGCTCATCTGACTTGGACCCAGGTATTTTTTCATGTGCGTATGTGCATGTCAAACAATGATTGCCACTCTCCGTTTTCAGATGAACACATAGTTATGGCTAACGTCCTGGTAGGCCCAAATGCTTCTGTACTTGTCTGCAATTGATTCTCTCTCTTCTTCTGTAAATGGCTCAGGGAAGATGTGCAGCTGGCGTAAACTCCTGCTTTATCTGGTCCTCTGGGGTGTCGGTGTGCATCTAACGGATTATCGCTGTCAGTTGTTGTTCATAATCCACCAGGAGGCTAAAACACAAGGATAGGAAATTCATTAAAGTGTGACAGCCACAGCACAACTCCCCTCTCCGACCACTTCCTTTGCGTCTGAAAGGTGATTGTAATGCAAGACAATACTGGAGCCTTCAGTTCCAAAAAAGCCTATAGTTCTGTGGGCTCATGCTAACAAACACTACTGCACACAATCTTCTTTCATGATTTCACTGCTGTGCCATATAACTGCAGAACAAGCCAATAAGATTAAGGCTACAAACATAGGACCGGGTACACCCTCGTAAGAAGTAGATTTATTTCCTTTTTTTTCTGCCTTCCATTTTTCATTTTCCCCCACTCATATATCCAAGCTCATTACTTTATTAATTTGGGACAGTAAAGCAAGCTCTCTTCTCTGAAACACGAGGTACCAAGCGCCACATTTTATCACACTGTACCTCGTGAGACGGGCTCACACAGAGAGCAGCCTGACTCATGGGCTCTCAACTGAACAGCGGGGGTCACTACAGAACGATGAGATGAGGATCCCCGTCAGCTGAACACTGCCCACCGTGCTCCCAGCCCTTGTGTGTCACCCCGCATGCCTCCTGGCCAATGTTGGTACTGGTACAGTGGGGATTCAGTCCCGGACTGCAGTGCCCATCCATGTACTTGAACATGAACACTGCCTTAACCCGATGAGCCCCTTGGCAGCACCCCAGGCACCCAGATCAATGTTCTTTCCTCTCCAGACATATATTTACATATACAGTGGACCATAATTATTGCCACCTTTATAAAAATCACATTTTTTTCTGAAAATCTTAGGTGTCAAAATGATTGTACATAAAATCAAACAAAGTAAAATTGGCAAAACAATTTTAAATAATTAAATAATCTATAAGTCTAAACTAACAATAATGTGTCATTCCATCACTTCCTCTTTCAATAGAGTATAAAAATGAGGTAACAAGCATGCAAATTCCCTTTGTCATCCATCAGCATGGGAAAAGCAAAAGAACTGTCAATGTAGAAGGGGCAGATGGTAATTGGTCGCCAGAAGTTTTGTAATGGGTACAACAAAATAGAGAAACTGTTAAAACATACCACTTAGCACTGGGCAATAAGAAAACAATTTCAATGTATGGAATGGTTGCGAACTTGCCAGGAAGAGGACGAAAGTACACAATGTCCCCACAGATGGTGAGGAACATGGTGAGGGAGGCCGTAAAGACCCCAAGGATCACAGTTTAAGAATTGGAGAGATTGGTTGGATCTTGGATCACCAACTCTCAAAAAGATTGCACCTCCATACTAACAAACTCTTTGGACGGGTGGCATGAAGACAACCCTCACTGAGCACAATAAACAACACCAAGCATCTGGAGTTTGCCAAACCTCATTGGAATTATGACTGAGAGAGAGTGCCATAGTCAGATGAGGCCAAAATTGAATGTTACACGCACCAGTGCATACAGGGTGCATGGCTTAAGCATATCTACCCCATCAGGGGAGAAGAAGGAAGAGATATGGGACGTGGATTTGCAACAGCAAATAGACCATACAGTTCACTCTGGGTGAAACCCCAATATATTTCCACTCTGCCGTGCACCAGGTTCATTTGCACTTTAATGGTGCTGAACGATGCTGTGCCAATAAAAAACAGAGTGGACCTGTTTACTGTATAGAAACGATAATACTTGATTAAAACCCAGCGAACCAGCAAATGTATCGATCATAGGGCGTGCACTTTATAGCTTCCACACACCTGACCTCACATAACCTTAATTAACTCCAGTGGAGCTTGCGGTCCAATCTCTTTCCCCAGAATTCACACCAAACACACAATGAATCAGTATAAACGAAATGCGGCAATCACCTTGCTCACGTTAAACTTTTAAAATGAACATTTTCAGTCGTAGTGAAATCAAGCCCATTGTTCCCATTATTTCTCATACACCCCCATAAGACCTATGCCATCGTTAGGAATACTTAAATTTGGCCTTTGAGACCAGTAGTACTGCCGGATGTCTTTTCTACCTGATAGTTAATAGACTGATTGATGTCACTGTTAATCTGGAGATCCACCCACCTGGAGTGCCAGGCCTGATGCAGTCCCTGATTCGAGGGGAAGAATTAGACCAGCAGCGTTACTGCTCTTGGAGGCCAGATTTGAGTAGCCCTGCTAATAGTCATCATTCACCATAAGTGCTCTACTGAGTTGCTGGGCTCTTTCCAATGGCTTGTTTCACCTACTTTTTCCTTTCCTTGCTCCCAGCTCCTTCCATGGGGATGTGCTCATGTTTTCTTGCTCAAGAAAACTTTGGGAGGCTCCCAACTTTGGCTTATAATTCTTAGAAGGAACATTGAATGGACTGGAATTTCCTTAAAGATGGCAGACCTCTATGAATTTCTGGGTAAGGACAGGATGAAGGATGAAGGAGAAAGGAGGTGAAAGATAAGTGACCTGAATGAGCCCCCCTTGCGTGTCCATGCTGGACTGACCTGGGAGCAGCATGGTGGACACAATCTCTGGGTCCTCCAGCACGTCGATGATGCAGCGCTGAAAGGTCTTGCTGGCGTTGGACTGCAGGTAGCTGAGGTAAGGGCGAGGGGTTTGGGAAAAGGGCAGAATAGGTGAGGGTAGCTGCCAACATTCTTTCACACATGATGATACAGCTAGCTCTTTGGTTGCATTAGCATTAGCATTAATAAAACTGCATTAGCATTTTAGTGTGAATCTGCGTACATCTCTGTTTTCCGTTCATGTACTGGGAAAGTCGGTGAAACACAAAACAGGGAGGGAGCAATGAGTAATTTAGCAGACATGGAGCTGAACGAGTCCTCACTTGAAAGTAATGTCTGCTGTGTGTGTGGTTTTAACTTCCCCATTCTGACATTTAGTCTAAAAATCAGCTGAACCTCTTGACCATGTCTGCATTTGCATAAACAGCCTGGTGTACAGGTCTACCTAATAAAGTACTCACTGATTTTTTTCCACAGGATGATTATATTAAATTAAATGTTATTGTATTTGTATTGCACTCTGTACCAATGGAATTGTTAGAAGCAGCTTTGCAGAGATCCAGGCCTGAACTCCCCCAATAGCACACCTAATGTTCCGTTTAAACACCCCCCTAGAAGATATTACAAGCATCAAAGAACTAATCACAACATTTGAATGTTACAATTGTGGGAATGAAAACCAGCCTATGGACTGAGTTTGAGAAGCCCTGGCATAGAGATGGGGAACACAAACTTCTCAGTGAAGGAAGTGAAACAGCATTATCTGTTCTCTCTAGGTACAAGCCGAACTTTAATGTAAAAGACTGACTTGTATTTGACATGAACACTGAGTCATTGTGTTCCCATTAGATATCCACTTCAGAAAAAAAAGGCTTAAATTTCAACTGACGGCCTC